>NW_028288683.1:1253601-1410301 GCF_059628265.1 Tinamus guttatus
ACTTAGCATTTAACACTTGAGTTACTCTAAACAAAATGAGAAGTTGGCTCAATGTATATCAGGTTTCAGGAATAATATGGAGAGTTTGGTCATTCAGGATACGAAAATTACTTGAATAGCTATCTGGCATTAACAAGCCTTTTCACTTGGAAATGTGTTTCAAAACCATTAAGTTTTTTCCTTTCCTAGCCAAACACACAAGCACAGTGCTAGAAACCAATGTGCTGCAAGAGCCTGCATTAATCATTCAGACTTAGAAATAAGACCATGTCCATTGACTACAGTACTCATGAAAGGGGTGAATGTATCCTTTCTCCAGGACTAAAGAGCACCAGCAGCTGCTGCAATATTAGCTAGAGTATTGCAGTTAATAAGGATACAGAGCCAACCCTCAGTTAAAGCAGGATATAGATTTTGCTTTTAATAAGTAGGGAAGTTGGTTCAGGGAGCACTGAACTGCTTTCCCTATTGCTACAACATCCCAATGAACTCAGGTCAGTCTACTAGCACAATAGCAATAAAGCTGTGGCCACAGAATACCACACCAGCACATATACAAGTCAAGATGTACTTAAAATTACATTGTGCACTGTTTATCATGTTATTTAGACAAATATGGAACTTACTTTCTCTTAGATGCATGATAGTGATCACAAGAATTAAGCACTACTAATACTAAGCAGATGTTACTGATGATAAACTTGCACAGTCTGAGAAATCATATTCATACACATCTATTGGACATGAAGTCAGTCAGAGAATGAAGTTAATGCAAGAAAACAACTTTCTATACAAGAAACTTAGATTTGAAATAGGTACTCAGAATAGACAATAGGTTTTAGGAAGATATACTTATTTGTGGAAAAACAAAGTGATTTTAGCGTAAAAACTAAGAAGTCTCCTCACCTCCTAACACAGTAATTAATACACATAATTTTTGAAAATTACAACAAAAATAGCATGTAGCACACAGGTATATACCTCAAAGAACATTGTCCAGACAGATTTGCCAGGGGGCATAGACAGAATAACTTAAAAGAGAACAACAGGGGTACAGGCGCAGGCAGATACAAATGTACATGCCCCATGTATTTTTGATGGCTCTGGTGCAAGTGAAGTGGTGCCCGAAAACTGTGTTTTTAGGGCATATTACTCCCATCCCTCCACACGGTAATCTAATCAGGGCATCGCACCATTCTCACACACACAGCTCTTAGAACAGGGCCTGCTCCTCCCCTAGTAGCCCAAAGCATTTCCATCCTTCCATGCACATATTTTCCCCAAAGTTAGCAAAATGAAGGGGACACAGTTATTTGGTATACCTCAACAGAGAAAAAAGAGTATTGAGAGACAAATGTCAGAGAGAAAAAAAAGAATTATTTGAGCTAAAGACAATGCTGGCAAGAATAAATGTGTACAAAATCATGATGCTCTGGAATATCCTTCCAGTAGGAGCACTGCGGACAAGAGGACTAAATGAACCTTGAAACACGGTCTAGAAGGACCTGAAAAGACTGTAATCTGCCTTTAAAAAGGTTTATAACAATGAGTTGCTAGCATTCTGTACTCTGCAGTATTCATTTTTATTCAAATTTCACATACTCTCTTACATTTCTAAGGCAGAAATGTGCATACAACAGAACTGCATGTTGAAACATAGAGCTTTATAGCCTCTTTCCACAAAATTCCACTTCTATAAAGCACAAGTTCTTGCAGTTTCATTCTGTTCAAAGCTGGAGGCGACAAGAAACCAGATAGAGCTGGTGTGAGTCCCAGGGTCCAATAAGCACTTTGAAACATATTCACTAAGTAAAGACTTTTAAATGTCTCCAAAAAGCGCAGGTGTGCAAATTACTTCTGATACAGACAGGATTAGGTTTCCAGTATCCCCTCAACCACTGTTAAACAACACCCCCACAAGCATTTTTCAGCTCATAAAACCTTTACGAGCTGAAAAGTTCCTTCAGTCTTCTTTTTTCAGCTGCTAATCCATTACCTTCCAGCAACAGCATCAGAGCTGCCATTACAATACACAGTAGCTATTTGAACATAAAAGGGCAAAAAGTGGTGAATTTTACTTCTTTGCGATGAAAGACAGAACTTCTAGGTCCTGTCTGATGCAACGGAAAAACGCTATTATGGTAACACATCACAGAGCAGGGTTATTGAGCTTTATCATTTTGACAAGGTTGTCATGAGCCAAAGAGAGTAACATGTTATTCCACATAAACGAATGAAGTCTCAAGGACTTTCCCTTATGAACCATGTGCCTGTTCCTTTTTATAACAAAAAAGGGATTATTCCCCATGCACAAACATATTCTCCTCATTAATCTGAACACCTGTCCTAGGTCTGTGTGTTTGTGCCATAAATTGTCAGAAACTGCACACTTTATATTCCTCTTAATTTGTGCTCCTGCCTGCCATTTGCTCACAGGGCTGAATATGGGTTGTTTGTACAATACATTTTATCACAAAAAACTATGAAGACAGAAAACAAAAAAAGTCTTGTACATATAAGCAGCACTTATGTTCTTTCTTTTGAGCATTTGAGTGTATTTACCAAAATGCAGGACAGTGAGTAGGATCTACAACCAGGTCCCTAATTACTTCTGTTTCCATGAGTAAAATTTTATATGAAATTTATATGAAATATGAAATTTTATATGAAATTTTTATATGAAATTTTATATAAATGAAACTTCATTTATGAATGAAAGTTTTAACTGATCACAAGCAAACGTATGAGAAGTTAGGAGTATAACAATTCAACTCTTGGATGGCAAAAGAGACCTTTAGGAAAAAGTCTTTCTGGATGGCTGGTCGAATAAAATTAAGGGAGCATTGCATTTTAAAAAGGACAAATATATTTAGGATCAAATTGAGGGTATATATTGTACTATTTAGGACTAATCTGGGAGGTCTAAGACAGCCTAAGATTCTCAGCAGTATATGTAAATTGAATTTAACCCTGTCCACATTCAACATCTTTCAAGTGCGGCTTGCATCTAAAATAATAACAAAGAATAATATCCCCTGCATTCCATACATCTGTAACACATTCCATACATCCATAACACATTCCATCTAAAGACTTCAAAGCACTTCAGGAAAGTCGTTGCCAGTTCAGTGAGGGTTTAAGAGGGAGAAGAATGGCGCAAGAAATGCTTCCCGATTTTACTTCTCTCAGATCCTGGCCACAGGCACAGTTACTAGACCTGGAGTAGCAAAGGGCTTTCCTTTGCTTCAGTAGGACTCCAGACAACCCACACATTGCAGAGAGAGATGCAGCTACGCGTGGCACACGCTGTCCTGCTCTCTGAGTACTGCTAAAACAGCCTGCTTCTCTCCAAACTCCTCTAGTTTGGCATGACCCCTGCTTTCCCTTCAGAGTATAAAAGCTCATAACTAACCAAGCCTAACAGCACCTCTGTGGAGCACTTAAGTATTATTATGCCTACTCTACAGATGGCAAATGGAGCTACAGAGAGCAATATTCAGTGTCTTAATATAATAGTCAGTTTTCACTGTAATTAAGTGATGTGTCTGATATGAAGCAAAATATGATACTGTATTTCTATCAAGTTCTGCTTTAATGACTGTTGTTTCTAGCAAAAACTGAGCAACAAGGAGGTAAAGAAATATTTCTTAAAAAAATATTGCCAACTTTACTGCATATACAAGAAGGAAAATATTATATTCATTTATATACAACTTTTATACAGCAAACCTCACCTTATAGTTTCCTATTTACAACACCTATTATTTGGAGGGCACGGTATGCAAGTTGCCATTTTTTAGCATTTAGCATTTTTGGACTCTTGGCTTCACAATCATGAAGGCCTTTGCTTATACTCTTATTATCGTATATTTAAGAATGCCAGGCTATCTTGCCTTGAAAATATGCCAAGGCAAAAGAGAAAAAACTCTTGTTTTACCAGAGAGTTGTAATGATGAAAACTATTTATAGTTCTGATTTAGTTGAGAACTAGAAGTCAAAGGTACCATTTGTGTATTTCCTGGATGACTGTGAATCAATTTCTAAATCAATAATGATAGAGTAAGTTGAACTATATCCTAGTAAAGGGTATATGTTAGGAATATTTGCCAAATCCACTCCTCTCCACCACCGCCTATATGCATTCCCTTCAGCACAAAGGAAACCTTATGTTCTGAAGCACAATGCAATGAAAATGTGTTTGACAGGATTTTCCAGATTCAGCCTTTCATTTCTCCAGAAAGAACAGAAAACACTAATCCAAATCCTCAGACAGAATAAATCTCTGGCAGCTCTAAGCTACCTTGTAGGTATAGGGTGGCTTTTCTCTGCAAGTAGCTAAAATTGTAGGAACTTACACTGTCAGATTCTGAAAACAGAGTAATAAAGAAAATTCCTTTGTGACCTTGTACTAAATACATGATAAAATTCCTTGCATTTTGGAAGGGGAGAGACACTTCCATTTAGAGAATATTCACTCCTAAAGGCAGAATTTGAAGACTGTATACCTTTAACCCTGCATGTAAATATCCACAAACATACAAACACATTCACTTTTGCAAATATGCATGCACAGCTTTAGCAAGTTTGTGAAGACACAGAAAGTAAACCTTGAAAAAAAAGTCTATCCTCAGGGCTAGATCACCCAAATGAGAGCAAGCACAGCTGTGGATGTGACAATGCATTGATCCACTGTCCCTTACATAGTTCAGTTTGGATTAACAATTCACATAATCGCAATATCTCCAACTGCACTAAGCAAAACATAAACCATGACTCTTCCTGATACATATGCTGAGAAATCTTGAAAGATAGATCTTGTATACCAATGAAAGAAAATATAAAGTTTCTACACATTTCCAAAACACACAACTTCCTCCCCTCTACTTTGAATACATAGCTGCTCAATGCAATCTACTCTCCTGTGTGCAATAAACTGTAGTATAACCTAACAATATAACACAGGAAACTGTATCACTACTGTACAGTCTCACTATTAATTATTCGTCTCAGTTAACCAAATTTCCACAGTTACAAAAATATTTAGTATGTAACCTAATCTGCAGAAATTACCTTCTGTTCTTGACAGATTTACCAGACTGTCTCATTTAACTTCCCATACACTAGCAATATAGCCAAAATATCCTTAAAGTATCCCAGAAACAAAAGTATTTATATGACAGAAAAATGTTTAAACAACTGAGCTATTATTTTCTGAAATAGAGGGTTAAACTGCCACTGATATAACTTGTGCAAGTATACATCTTGTAAATATAAAATAGCATAATAAGCCTAAAGTAAGTAAGGATACGAAATCCACTGCACCAAAGGTTCAATAACGATACAGCAGATCTCAAGGGATCTACAACTGCCTTTTCATTTCTGAAAAAAACTCTGCTAAACAGAATGCAACTCCTGACAAAATCAAAAGACTTGCATAAGTTACGGTAGCTGTATAAGTCCTTCAGAGATATGGAAATTGAAGTCAAGAATCAATGAGAAACCATCTTGTTCTATAATCATTCAAATCAGAAATACAGTTATGATACATAAGGCACACAAAATGTATTTTTACTGTGTTATTTCAAAAAAAGAAAAATATACCTTTTTAAAAATAAACAGCTATATAATAAATATTTAATAAATAAATAACTATTTTGAGTTTTATCATTTTTTGCCAGTTTTCTTATCTCATTTTTAAAAAATAAGGCTTTATCAAGAGATATAATTGTCTGTTTATAGGCTTCCTTAATTTAAAACTATATGGCCTTCAGCTGTTATATTACAGAAACACATTGATCAAAACTCAATAGTTTTATTGCTATTTTGGCAGTTTCTGTTCTGGATACCCATGAAATTGAAGCTGCGTACACATATACAGTGCCATCAGCTAAAAAAATATGATGAGCCTGTACAAATTATGTCAATTTGCATCACAGATGCTACAAACCAGTCAGAAAAAATATTATGATGTGCTACAAAAACCTGCAAAAATCCTTCCCCCAAGCCACATGAGATACATCTGTGGACATAACAATACGTCTTTATCTTTTTTAGCTGACTACACCGTAAATGGCATTGTTAATAGCTATAGACTAATGGAATGTTAAAATAATCTAGTGCTTCATTCAAGACCAGTAATGCATGGAATGGAAGCTGTGATATTAAAATGCTTGCTTCACAGGCAGCTGAAGTTAAATCAATGACTTGACAACATCATATAAGAAAACAGGAATATAATCATCAAGACTCTTAATAGGTAGTACAAGTGTTTTATCTTCATTCTTACATGAAAAGCAATCTGGCCTAAAACCATATATATTATGCATTTCTGCAGAGTTTTTTTTCTAATCAATAGAAAAATAGACATACCAACACTTAGTAAGTTGCTGTCTAGATAAAATGCGGTACTTTGCATGGTTCAGTGATCCAAGAAACACCTCCAATATATTCTAAAATACACCATTTTGTTATGATAAATTGTCCATTGTGCTGGACAGTAGGTCTAAAAGGCAAAATCTTACCTGTATCATTGCCTGTGATTTGAATAACATACAATCTTATGTCACTTCCACTATCAGGGGATGAAGTAGAAGGAGAGACCTCTTGAGGTTCTAATGCCTCTGTGGCCTCCTTCACTTTGGGTGGTGCAGTAGGTCGTGCAACTGCAGTAGCAGTTGATGATGTGAAATACTCATTATCAATTTCTGGTTCTGACATTCTTCCTGTCAGATCATCATCAGTAGTGGCTTTGCTGGGGGAAATAGACTCATCAATTATTATGATGTCACTACTTGTTACTGCTTCATCATCCTCAACAATGATACGTGGTGACTTTGGAGTAGGTTTGGATGCTGATGTAGGCTGAATTCTGTCTACAGCACTAACGGAAAATGTAGTTACATCACTGGGGATTGTTTTTTCCGTTGCATTTACTGAAATTATAACTGGTTTGATTTCTTCAGGTTCTTCTGATACTCCCGAACCTTCCAAAGTTTGGCTTGCAGAAGCTCCCAATGTCAGAAGAGTAATGCTTTCTGCAGTAGAATGGTCTGCCGGCACTGTATGACGGGGCAACACAGATTCCCAGCTCACTATACTGCTGTCCTCTTCTCTGGCAGGGGTTCCTCTCCTTTCATCTGCTTCTGTTTGAGTACTTGCTGTTGCAGACATTGCTTCAGTAATCTTTTCTTCTTGATCAGCAGCAGTTGCAGCTTTGGAAGTCACTGTGAGGAGCAGGGTGACAGTGCTTGTTTCAGCAGGTCCTAGGACTCTTCCATAATCTGTCAGCTTTACCGAAGGCATTGATACTTCTGTTGCTGGATATGTCTCCTCATAGGCTGAACCTGCCTCATCCTGTTTCTCTTGAACAGTTGATTTAGATGATTCAGATTCTGATGCCATCTGTTGTTCCTGTATTTGAGTGGCTGTCACAGGTAAGGTCAAATCTGTAGAAGTACCTAGTTTCATATCTTGATCTTTCTTGAAGAGCTCATCTAGAAATACTTCACTGTCTTTTGCAGTTGTTTCTGTTGGAATGAAACCAACAGAAGTGGTCTGATCAATTATTTGCATATCTCTAGTGATCTCATTTTCAAGAGTAACTGGAACTATGGAAGCATCACGTTCTTTCTGGGCAACTGTAGTACTTATCTTTGTTATATCTGTAAGCATTATAGATTCCTTTGTTCCTACAAAGCCAGATGATGATGTTCCTTCTATGTCTGGAAGAGTTGCCAGTGTTTCTTCCTCAGTTACCATTGCAATGCTTGTCTGATCTTCTTCTGTCACTGTGTGTAATGAAACCTCCATCTCAGTAGTGACATCTTCATCAGCAGGTGTTGCTACTGAACTCTCAGCAACTTCTCTTTGTCCAACTTCTGGGGTAGGCATAGACTTTTTCAAAATATACCCTGATGTTTCATATCCTTCATGTTCAGTGACCTCCCTAACTGTGGGCAAAACAGTTGTTAATTCAATATCATTTGAGGATCTAACAGGCTTTATTGTACTATCTTCATCCACTGATATTCTGGATACGGTGACCTGTTCCAAATCTGAAGAGCTGTTTGTGGGGAAGACACTTCCAATATCTTTACTCTGATCAGAAACAGCAGATACAGCTTCTTCATCATCTTTTTTTTCCATTGGTTTAGGGCTTATCTTAATTTCATCTGTTATTTCTGAATATGTTGCTCCTGGGTGTTTCGTATGTTCCATAATTTTCCCTGGAGAGGATGTAGGCTCCATTCCAGACACCCCATCTTCTGTATCTATCTCATTTATTCTCATAACATGAGATGACTCTCTTCTTATATAATTCAGATCGTTTTCTGTCAGTAGCCATATGCTGGAGACTGGAGGAGCAGGTGTGGACTTCTCTCTTACAAAATGTCCCTCAGATTCTGTTTTAATAGAAGCAGGAGTGACTGCTGTGCCATAAGGGGTTGTAACATCTATTGTCTGCTCTTCTGTCTCTTTCATTTTTTCCTGTTCTTCTAAAATGACTGATCTTACTGTTTGTGGAGATGAGTGGATGATGGATGTGAAACTCTCTCCAAAACTTTGTGGGGAAGTAACACTTCCTGAGAGAACGATGGGCTCAGATCCTGTCTGATTAACAGCTGGTAGAGTAAAAGACACAGGTATTGCAGATGACATGGTAGGCTGCTCATCTTTCAAGTCCTCTCTGCTTCCTTCAGCCGATGCTTCATTATTCTCAAACAGAGTTGCAGAGGAACTAAATTTCAATGATGGTGTTGACTCACTGACCATAGAAAATTGTTCAGTGGTTACCAGATGCTCATCTGAGAACGTTTCTGATACAGAAGGAACATCTGATTCTGGGATGTTACTAGTAACCATGCCAGAAATCCTATCAGGCATAACAGTGAACATGCTTTCATTGCCCTCCCCCTCTGTAGTAAGATCATATTGATCCGTGAAAAAAGAGTTGGGGATTACAACAGTTGTAAACTTCTTGTCAGATTTTGCTTCCATTGATTTTTTTGTGGGTTCTTTTGTTGACTGGGTAGCAAAATAGCTTTTCTGTTTTGTTAGTGAAACTGAAGATCCTGCCCTGGGAAACCCACTCTGTGAAGTTGATACCAAGCTGTCTGTGGGTGTCATCATAGGACCCACTTCTATTTCTTCAGTCTGGTCATCATCATCACGGTTTTCTGAATTGCCTGTTTCAATATCTTCCCATGAAACAGAAGAACTCTTAAGTACAGTTGTGCTATCCTGAAAAATGACAGAGGTCAAGAAAGCGTCCTTAATGCTTTCAGACCTACCTTGTTCCTCGGGCAATTCTGCTTCAGAATAAGTGTGCTCCTCCAAAGTTGCAGATGTGCTCTCTGTTAAGCTAGGTGAAACATCATATTGAGTCCCTCCCAGTGCATCATAAGTGCTTAATTCGCCATCTGTGACAGTTTGAGGTAGAAGGGTGGTTAACTTGTTCTTCAGAAGCACCTCCATTTCCCTTTTTTCCTCAGCCAAAGCAGTAGCCATTTCTGTATCTTCCTCACTCTCAAGGGCTGTTTCCTCTAAATAAGGGACCTTTGTTTCGGTGATAGCCACTTCGGTAACTGAAGCTTCAAAAACAGGAGGTTTAAGAGTAACTTTAGCAGATGATGGTTTCACACTGTCTGACATAGTGTTCAGAGATGTACCCAGTTTAAGAGTTGTAGACTCTGGTATGACTTTTTTACCTTAAAAAAAAAAAAAGAAAAAAAAAAAAAAAGAGAGAGAGAGAGAGAAAAAAGGCATTTTAAGGAATCATTTAGCAAGAGCACAAACAAATGATATTTTAATTTAGTGTGAATGTTCCTGACAAAAAGTAAATGCTACTATGAGAAAAGCATCAAGGTCAAAAGCTTTAGACAGTTGTTTAGAATACATTAGAGATTTGAATGATATTATAAAATACCACATTACAATGCTGCAAGAGCATCCAACTTGGATGATTTTCAATTAGAGATGAAATGAGCACAGTAGCAGTATTCCTCAAATTTATCATTTACATAATTACCCCCAGAAAGCCTAATACTATATTTGTACCCACCAGATAGCTAAATACTGTTCAGAGAATAAATACATTTACTTCACGATGTCAAGAAGGCACAGTACTTCAAATCTGTGGGTTTTCTCCAGCTCAGCTGTAGAGAGGCAGTGAAATATCAATTTAGCTTATTTTCAGCACACAAAAAGGAGCACTCATAGGAGCGAGAGTGTGCTTCAGCAGTAGAAACAAACATGCCATGAGAAAACACTATATCACAATGCCACAAGACTTGCTGACATATGTTTAAATTCTACTCAGAGAAATGTAGATTATGGAGAAAGGTGAGAACAATAAGCTCTAAGATCATAAACTTAGTACTCTAGTGATGTTGGTCTTGGGAAAACACTTCAAAGGTACACATTTAAACTTCCTTCACACACAAAAGCTTTTTTTATGGGAAAGTTGCACATGAAAAGGCAGAATATTGAATAAGTGTGACAGCAAGGAGTTACTAAGTAACTATCCTTGATCACAAGACACAAAGTAAAGCCTTTCCGGTAAATCAAACCACAATAGTTTAAAATGCCCCGTATCCCCTCCTTCTGCCAAAGATTTCCACCCTATCTGAGAAGGAAATGCATGCCAGCAGCCATTCTGCTGCAAAGTCTGGTGTCTGGCTTCAAGCCAGTGATAAAAGTGAGTATGTGCTAAGAAGACAGGATTTACTCAGGAAAAGCCCAGGGTGAAAACACCTTCCCTTCTGCCAGATCTTCTATAAGGTCAATAATCTTTAGAAGGGCAATAGGAACAGACAGAGGCTAGATGCCAACATCTTAAATCCTAGTTGCTAAGCAGTCCAGAGTCAAAAGTCCTATATGGAACCAAGTCAAGAGCAAAATATGGCCCTTCAAACCATACTAAGCAAAATAAGAATACAATTTCAAGATGGCTAAACCTTTAACAGGGCAAGAAAACTATTCCTCAAACATGCAAGAAATACCACAGATAGTTACAATATTTTATGAGATAACCTCGAAGACAAAAGCTTGGTAGTGTAGCTCTGAGTTAATGAAAGAGTTCAGGAAAAATCTACTTTATGTGGAGTACACACAACAATTCAGAGAAGAAATGAGTTTTGAAATAAACTTTTATTGCCTGACATACAGGTATTAAGATGTTCTAGATGCTGAAACATTATCTTACTCAGTGGGAACTTAAGGAATATGGGGAAAGTTCGGGTTATATAATAGCATGAGCAAAAACGAGGAATTAAAAGAAAGAGAAAATTTTAGACTTAACTGTAGCCCTATATTTGTGCAATGATATTTGACGCTCAAGCATTCACAGCATGTATGCATGAATCAGTTATTTTCGCACATTCATGTCTAATTGGGTGCCTCTCTGGTATTTGTATATATGGATTCTGTGCATGTAAGTTAGGGTCACTCAAATATTTGTTTAGTTTTAAACACCAAACTTTGAAATTGTTGCCTGTGTAGGAAAGCTATTTGATTTTATCGTACAGTAGACAGAAGTAGCTTGCCAGAGGCTGGCTGCTTAGAATTTCTGGAAGAATGGATAGACTTACAGAGGAGGGAAATGCAGAAAAATAATTGGTATTTCAGCCTTGAACAAGGAATGAAAGTGAAAACATAATTATGAGGATAAAAAGATATGGCATTGCTATGGTTAAAAAGAGCAGTGTTCTTTCCCAGAGGAAAAGGGAATGAATTATTTTCTCTATGATGTGTTAATTTGTGTGTATGTGTGTAATTTGATAGATAAGATTTAGTTACTTATATATTCTTTCTTGTAGGTTTATGCATTCAGTTGAGCAAGAACGAGTAAACTTCTGAAGACCTCACAAAGGAAAGCACAGACTAAAACAAATTATTTTAAACTTTGGGGTGCTAAGACCTAAAATGGATGCTTATTACTCCTTACAACATCTGTGTTATTTGACTCTGAGGCAATGTTTTTACATTTACATATACAAATATATATATATAATATGTATAAATATAGTGTTATATTAATATATATTATACATGTATATATATTAAAAAATGCTGCTATACTTGAAATCATTTTTCATCAATGAGTCACTTAAACAGATGAGTTTCACTTCCCAGATATGGAGCTAAGACTACAAGTAACTAAGTTAATATTGGTCCATATACTGGTAGTGACTTCTTATGCCAAGATAACCAAAATCATTCATAAAAAAAACATTCATCCCAAGACAGATTTGTCTTATGGCCCTTCTTTATGAAAAAGTAGAAAGTAAACAGCATAGTCCTGTATTATCCCTTCTAAAGGCAAAGTGATTTTCCTTAATGAAGACAGACTTTGTTTTGAAGGCAAAAATCAGTCACTTGCTCAATGTTCAATTGACATATTTCAAGTAATGCTGAAGATTACTGTTTGAAAGAATATCACTATCTACTATTATACAGCAAAGTTGGACAAAATGAGGGTATAATTGGTGAAGTTAAAGTCAATCTTGTTCCATCACTTCCAGGTATGTGCTTATTCACAACTGTTTAGGTAACTTTCCAAGAAAACGTTTGGAAGCCCCAGATGTTCATAGATTTATGTCTGAGATGCTGTTACTTCATCACTCATTATCTGATAATTCCTCAATAAAATAAGTATCTATTTATAAAGAAAATCAGAGCAAATCCCAAAGGTACTCTATTCAGCAAATATTCATTTGTACACTGTTGTAAAGAAAACATTTACTTTTAAAGATTTTATCAACAAACAACCAATTTTTATCATGTGCAGAGTGACATAAATCTAGTACTATCCAAAGAGCTGTTTGGGCTAGAATTAATTTTCAGGACAACTAGAACTGTGCTGGCATAAATAGAAGATATAGGATCTTTTACACACTTCGTTCAAGTTTGCAAGCTTTTTTGAGTGGATGAAAAAAAAATGCTTATTCTTCATGAAGAAATCTATCTTTCTTAATTTATTTTTCTGCAAGAAAACAAAAATCTTTAATACTTGTTTTAATAGGCTGAATGTCAGTTTCAACTGTCATCTTCTCTACCCAGATGTTTTACATTACTGCAGTCCTTGCGAGATGCATGCGATATGCATATTGTCCTCCTCCTGATGCAAGTCATGAGGCAGATTTTCCTAATAAAATTCATCAACCTATTAGCAGCAAGAAAGCAAGTCATCTCACCAGCAGCTGGTTATATCAAAGGCTATCTCATTTTTTTATTATTATTGATTCTTATGTTATGAACAACCTGAATGAAGTTGGTTTTGGATGGAGATTGTAGTTTTGTACAGATATGATATTGTTTCATTCTCTCTGTCTTATGCTTTCACTGTATAGCCTCTTTTCACCTTCTTTCCCATCATTGTCTAAACAGGGGTTTAAAATAATGGAGCACCATTAAAACTTAGTATTTTTTTCCAAGAAAAGCACACTGTGCAACTTAAGCATGTACATTTTAATGATACCATGTAACGATTTTAATAAGAAACATGCTGGAAACTGTTATCATGTACTTCCTTTGTAATGTTTGGTGCATGCTATGAAGCTAGTAGAGAGTTCTAGGGATTTATTTGACCTATACTCATCCAAGATATTACCAGAGATATTTGCAGGGATGCATGTCTTACTAAACTGCATTTCTGAGAGAAGGTCAAAGACCTATCTTCCTAACAGAGAATCGTTCCAGAAAATTGTTGAGCGAAGGTAGTTGCCTCGGTAAAGCAATTTAAGCCTTCACCTTCACATACGAAAAAGGAAGCATGAGCAGAGCTAACAGCCTGTGGTCAGTCGTATGACTGAGATGTTTCCCTACTCTTTTTTGCCCATTCTGATACTGGGCTGAGCCGACCGAAGGGTATAATACACTGGCTCTGTTATGTTCAGCTGTTTGCTGTGTTTTCACAGAAAGTCTTCCACAAAAAAACAGTACTTGCAAGTTGCCTTGCACCACATGCACAGAAACATGCTAAAATACTCTTGCTTGAACTCTCGGGAATGTCAGAAATAGAGGTTCTGGGGGAGCAAGGAAGAGGTTTGCAGAGACACAACTATTTTTCATTTCCATCACATAACAATGGTCTGTCCTATTACATACTAAGAAAGCTGTTGCTTCCTATATTTCTTCTTTCAAAACCCATCTCTGATTCTGAGCTTTAGACAGACAAATCATCAGGCAAACAGGCCCTTAGTCACAAGAAGACGGTGACTTGAAGTCACCCTTGATGTGGGTGTGTTGAAACAATCAAAATAATTTGAACTTCATTCAGTGAATTAACACATGGGACAATGCGTCAGGAATTATTCAAAACCTGAATATTTCCAATTTAGAGCTAAAATGAAATCACAAATCCAAACCAAAAGGAAACAACAAAGCTGCAGGAAACAAAGCCAAAACAAAAAGCAGATCGGAAAAAAAATGTCAATCCAGAAAGAAATGAAGACAGGAAAAAAATGTTTTACTGAAAGGTTCGTCAAAATCAACATAGGTCTCAGGCAATATAACTTCAAGTATTCAGTGTTTCTCAGCAAAATATGGATTTATTTTTCATAAAATTCAACCATTTCTCTTTATGAACAGGTTCAACAAGTGCACTTTTGCACCAGTATTTAAGACAAAAACCTTATGCATTTTGATTAGTGCATTTATGTAGTGTAATTTATGCTAGAGATGCTACTTTATTAAAATGTCTAATCCCAAGCCTCTTGAAGTCAGTGACAAGATTCCCACAAACTTCAGTGTATCAAATCTTGAGAAACAGAGAGGGAGAGAGCAAGAAAGAATAAAAAAAGAATATTATTTAAATATCCATGTATCTATGCAGTCACTAGCCATTAAATAGGAAATCATTAAAAGTTAAATAGTTTTTGCTGAAACAATGTTCTATTCAATTACAAATAAGCATCACTTTTCAAAAACTTATTTATCAGCAACTTGTTTATCTACAACTCTTTTAAATAAAAAAAAAATTTAAATTAATTTATCTTACTGAAGAAAATTCCTATATGTTAACACTTCAAATACATTAATTCTGATGATGACCCCCAAAGAGTCTCAAGTATTTAATCATGGGCCTAACTGGAATTTTTTAAAGCCTCACCAGGTACATCATTACGTACATTTCAGTCAAAAAAGGAGAACTAAACAGTCTCCACAAGAAGGAAGTTTTGGAAGGATGAGATAAACATGACTAATGTTTTAGAAACTCAGGGCCATGTGGTTTCTGTAGAATAAAAATATTTGTGATTAAAGCAGTGAAGGTCTTATTTTTTTTAACAAGATTTTGTATTTTAAATCACAAATTATTAGTCTAAGCCCTTTTTACTTTCTAAAGTGTTTTCTAAAGGTCAAGACACTTTGTACAATGTGACTTTGTAACCAGAATAAAGTTGAAGTTATAATCCTGAAATTTAACTGCACTGCAGTTAAATATGGCCCAGGCTGATTATGTTATTGAAATTAATGCCTACTGCTTGTAAGTTCAACATACTGCTTGGTTACTTTTTTTTTTTTTTTTTTTTTAAATCTATATAGCACATTTTATAAAATCATCCAAGATTTCAAAATATAGTTTAAGGTTTCTTCTAACTTAGATGCAATTTAAAATTATTATATTGAGATTTCCCATCAATAAGGCTCAGATAGGAGTGAAGACCACAAGCTGTACTGAAGAAAGAGATATCACCTTTGTAAATGACCTATCAATCAGCTTTGTAAAAGATCTGTTTTTGTAATGATTAAGCCAGACGTCTGCTTTGACACAGATCTATTGCTTCGGAGTATGGGAAAATTTGAGAGTTGCCCTAATCCTCTCTGGGACCGAGAGCCGTTAGTTCTCATGGACTTACTGAGAGAGTATAAAATTACTCAGCATGAGTAAAAGTGGCAGATACAGATCCTTAATCACTGTCATTTCACTTCAAGCCAAAGACACAGCGCGTGGCCATATCGGTCTTGAAGTGGAGTTAATGGGAACTTCACTAGCTTTCACATAAGAGTGAGAGGAAATTTTCCTGGGACATAGTAAAAATGTGGCATCACTGTTTCCGACTGTATGAAACATCTGTTCTGCAGACCTCCGGTACTGGTGTTAGTCTAGATAGCCAGCTTGATCTTGCCTGGCTCACACAGGAACTCTGTGTTTCTCCCTTTAGCAGACCTGGATCTCACAAATGAATGTAAGGATCTTCCTTTTTTTATTATTTATTTATTTTTAAGCAACAGAAAAAGCTCTTTGTTTGTTTGACTGGGTATTCAAGCTAGGAAGCAAACTTAACAGTATGGTACTCTCTCGATACGTAATGATACAAAAAGCTGTCAGCATTGTATGGGATTCAAGACTCAAGGTCATCGAAAGTACCATTTTATTGGCTGGCTGTATGGGAACGCTGCATAAAATGACTGCTTAACTAGCTTCACATAGAGTAAAAGCAGGCTGGGCTTAGGGATAGCAGACTTTCACGTAATACATTCCTATATGGAAACTTTGAAACAGATTTGCCCGGGATGTTTCAGAAGAGACTTTAAGACTAAAGATTAATTGGAACAAGGACTTATGTTCAAATTTCCTGCTATACAACGGAGTCTTTTTTTTTTCCTTTCTCTCTCCTCATAAAAAGGACTGGCTCCAGAGTGACTCACTCTATAGTCACTGAAGTTTGACATGTGCAAGTCCAAGATGCTAGACAGTGAGTCTCATTACTCACCACTTGTATAAATCTTTTACCAAAGTAAACGAAGACTTGCAGCTGGTTCCTGTGACATCCTCAGCATCTTCTGAAATGGAGAGAGAATAGTTTCAAGAGGTCCCCTCCAACCTCAACCATTCTGTGAACTTCTGAAATAAATGGCACACAGGCTGAAGCAGGGCACACGGCTCAAAGAAACACTGCTGTGTTTCCATACACAAAAGAGCTGTATTTAGCAAAATCTGAATCATCAGTAGCTCTTAAGTAAATCTGATCTAACGTTGACTGCAATTAAAAGGGCTAGTGAGTCCTGTCTAAAAAAAATTATGTAAGTTTTGTTTAGTTTTTTTTTTTAGCCTGTAAAAAGATCCAAAGTAATAAACTGTCTACTTCTTGGGTTGTAAACTGATGAAATATTTACTCTCTTTGTCTGAAAGACACGACTTTGTAGAAAGAACGCTTAGAAAAAAAGTCACCAGCCAAGTTCTTGTGAGTGATGATTTTAGGATGCACGGTACATCACTAAAATTTGTTAAGTAAAACTTCCTGAAAAGACAGTCAGAGCACACATTTTATTTGAAATAAGTGACGTTCACTCACACAAAAGGCTTGGAAAGTTGAAACTTGTTCTACGGACTAGATTACAGGCAAATTGTAAAGTCCCTGTCCCAGCTTTTTGAATGGACTGAGGAGCTTCACCCCCATTAGTGTCAATTTTACCCATCACACTAAAAGTGATAATAAACACTTGAGCAGAGGGACAGAAGGAAAAGTATGACAAAATACTATTATGCAGATAAAGCGCACACTCCTGAGCTTAACTAGTCTTTCCTCTGGCATGTAGCTCCTTTGAAGTCCATCAGGACTGCTTCCACAGGCAGTTTTGCAAGATCTTACCCACAAAACAACAAAGAAAAAAAAAAGTATTTTAAAATGTTGCAGATAGGAGTGTGAGAACATGGGGCACCTCCAACTCCCACTGACACACTTTTGAAGTGAGAGCTGCCAGACTGCAATACTACGCCAGGTGCCAGGATTTGCTTTCAGCAGCAAAGACTGTCCATAAAAGAGAATCCAGTGCCTGTGCTGGAAAGATCTGTAGCTACAGCTGGCTCAACAAGGGCAGTAGAGGTTGCACATTTCAAGCAGCCATGACTTAAAGTCACATGAGAAACCCCTCCCCCAAAATAGTTACAGACCAAGTCCTGAACTCAGCACAAGTAGCCTTTACTCCTTACTGTCAATGGTACTATTTGCAACTACAGGTACTATTTGCAACAACAGGAACTTGTTCACTGAACAAACAGGCCTCTCTGAGGCCTCAAAGAAGTTCCATAAGGACATCAAAGAGCAGTCCAAAGCTTTGTCCTGCTGAGGAGGCTGTAAGTTTCAGGAAAGGGGATGTTCAGCTGGAAATAAGTGCTCTAATCTCTTAGAACTCACCTTCTCGCTAGTAGCAGTGTCCTCTTGCACCAAGAACACTCCAGCGACAGAAGGGATCTTAAAGGATAGAAATAAGGTGGTGGAAGTCTCTATTAGCAGGCAGGCATATGGCTGGGTTTGTGACGCCTGAGAAGTCTGCACAGCAATTTGCATGCTGGACATCATGAGATGCATGGATAGGTTATCTGGAAGTATATGCGAACAGCAAACAGAACCACAAACAGAAATGTAGGATGGATGATCTGGAGGTTGCTAGGTAGATGAGCCCAGGACCTCCATGGTGATAGTCCCAAGACTGCCAATTTCAGGGAGACCTGATAAGCAGGCAGTGATCTGGAACTACAATGCACAGATGACGTGGCAGTATAGTAAGGAGGAAAGAAGGTTTATTAGAAGCTAGGGAACCTTTGCAGACAAAACGAACCTGTACGAGAAGGATGAACTGCATGATCATCTTAACAGAGCCAGGCTGCTGGCACTGGAAATGTAAAAGGTTGCAGAGGAACTCAAAGCCAGAGGAAAGCTGGCAGGCATAGAAGAGAATCTGGTTTAGACTGATGCAATCTACCAGGCGGATGTGGCAAGCACTCAATCTGCCTCTCAAAATACCAGGGGGGAAACAAGCTGCACAATCATAGTAAGAAAGGCAATTTAAACCATCCACAGTATACACATGAAATATATCAAGTGACAGAGAGCAGAAATTAAAACTGTTTTAGAAGCCAAAAAAAATAAGATGGGAGAAAATGCCTGGAATCAAATGACAGACCCAAAATAGCAGTCATCTGGGAGACCTGGAAATGGCCAGGCCTGTGTGTAGTCTGTAATAGTCTCTCTTGTTGCCATCTTTGGAAATAGAGCATCAATCTAGATGACAGTCATTCATTTGATCTAGCATTTATTCTTAGGGCATTTCTTCAGTTTCCATGTTAATTGAAATCAAACAGAAGATACTAACATACAGCCAGTCAGACACTGAATTACTTATTATTCCACAGCCCCAGGTGTGGTGTGTCACTCAGCTTAAATACAACAGCCTAGGCTGAACTCTCACCTTAATTTTCTGCTGTACTTGTCTGTCAATATTTGTAAAAACTTTTTTTTTTAATTTGGGTTTTCTCCTCTTTTTCTAAAGCCAGAGTGATTAAAAAAAAAAAAAAAGAACAAAAAAACAAAAGCAAAACCATACTCATGTGCTCCACAAACACTGAAAAACTGAAACAAAACATGTAACAAAGTAAATACTTTCAGGGTTAGACTTTGTGGACATACTGAAAATTATAACTAAAAGAAAAAGCTTACGTTCATAGCAGTAGGCATCAAACTTGCTATCTGGGTAAGGAAAGCCTGTTTGGTTCTCATAGCGATACAGGGTTCTCACCCCAAGTAAACCTCCTCCACACTGGGGCCTAGCCACAGAAGCAGGATAGCGAACGCTTCCGTCAGCCAGCCAGCCGTAGTCGCACTGGTCAAAGCCGTTCCTCCAGGCAACGTACAGGTTCCCAACGGACGCAAGAACGCCGTCCCTTTTCTGACACAACTCCTTAGCTTCTTCGAAGGTTAGCTTCTCAGGAACCGAAACATGAACCACTTCATCTAAGGGAAGAAAACACAGATAATGAAGATGGAGTATCACCTTCTATTACCAAGTCAGTCTAGATTCCCTCTTTCTGCCAAGGTCCCCCAAGTTTTTTCTTCAAATTTTGCTTAAATATCTTTTTTTTTCTTAAAATTAAACAAAACTTAAAGTAGACAGAAAAGCTAATGGATCATAATATAAGAAAGCACCTACCTCAAAAGCAGAAACATTACATATTAACCTTATGCATTGGGACTGAAGATGGAATCTCTAGGCAGAAGTAATGGTGGGCCTTAGAGCTCCTTGGTGAGGTTCCTCAGTGAGCAACTCAGCTGCGCTAATTAATCTGAGCACATTTATTTTCTCAGTAAAACGTATCTTCTACACCTGCAGGCTCCCTGTCTGACCTTCTAGTTATCACTAAAAACTCACTTGAGATGCATACAAAAATCAAATGTTCTTCACTAGCTGCTCCAAAGCAGCTTCTAATATCGTATTTCCACTGGTTTTTCTTTTGCCCCAAGGTGGAAAAAATGACAGAAAGCACCTGACATGATTTGTATACTAAACCCATAACTTCACCTGAAAAAAGATGAATGAGCTAGACAGACCTTAATTTGGTTTATCTTCCACAGAATTATAATTTGCAAACATCACCTTTCTATCCAGATACTAAATCCAAATAAACAGCACATCAAATATCTTCCAGCAGCACATCCTCTAAGTTAAATCACCATTATACAGTTGGTTTAATTGGCACATATACTCACTAAAACATCAGAAACAAAATCAAAGTTCTAGTGTTCACATGCTGAGAATGAAGTAGGAGACTGACTCCTTTCTAATTTTTGTTCAGATTTTGCAGAACTGATGAAACTTAAAATCCAGATGCTCAATTGAAGAAAACACCGTAAATTCATCACTTTTATTATGAGATGTTCTCTTCTGCCCAGTGTACAACAGTGACCGCTGCTGCAGGGCAGCTAGCTCACACTGGGCATGCAATCTCTCTCGCTTCTGTACTTTTCTTAAGACAAACTAGCAAAAGGCAGACAGAGAGACTACATCACCCCAAGCGGTTTCATTCACATTACACTTGTTTCAGGCTTGAAAGGAATGCAAGTGTGAAAGAAGGCAATCTGCCAAATTTCTTTTTCCTCCTAGGTAGAAATTATGATTTGTTATTACAGCTGTAATATCAATCCCATAATGTAAGTTTCTTTATACGTGTTGTAGGATGTTTCTAACACAGGTAAAGTACTGTAGCAGGTGAGGGATAGGGTATGTCTAGTGAGCACACTTTAAGATAAGAGGAGTGAACAACCCTCAGAAGTTCTAAAATGATTTAACCCTACGGAGCATACAAAAAACACACCTTTTATTACACATTTTTTGTGGGTCTGGCATCATGGCCAGTACAGACCAATACACAAGAGTTACCCACAACATCGTCCCCGTGGCAGCACTGTGAATCAATGAAGCAAGGACAGACCTCTGCACAGCAATCCACTCTGCTAACCCACCCAAGACTATCCAATAGTCTCCTGGGAAGGGAAATTTTAAATCTGGTTCGACAAGAAAGTAAGAAAACCAACGTATTTTATTGTTTTGCTAATAACAAATATGATACATTAAAAAAGTAAATAAAGCCAAAAGAACCCACAACATCCCTTCTGGGTAAAGCTTCCTGAAAAGACAGGAAAATAGTTAAACAGAGTAAGATTAATAGCATTGTAAAGTTTCCATCAACTAAGCTGGATCACTGTGCATAGGAAGCCAACTGCCTCCAAATGGAGGCTTTGTGTAGCATCATTAAAGGTAGAGGTATTTACTCCTCCAAGTTGATATCCGCACCACTAAAGCAAGGAAGCTTAGCGAAACTCATGTCTGGCTGCAAAACTTCAAAACACAGTGTTCAAATTGTACTTATATAAGGGAGGCCACTAGTTAAAAACTTACCCTTCAAATCTCACAAGTTGCATTTTTCTTCAAAATTTGCTTTCAATTAGGCAAATTTCCATATAAAAATGCAACTTGGCCTTGGAGTATGCTTACATATGCAGAGCTGATAATGCACATTTGAAAGGTGAGTGGCATATCCTGCTCTGCACTAAGTCTATCCTGCAGACCCAAGACCTACTTATACGGTTCATGTTTAAAGTCAGAAAATGTCATGTAGATACCATCTTTGTCCAAGTTGCGTTTTACCAGAAGGAGAAAAAAAAAACAAAAAAAAACAAACAAACAAAAAAAAACCCTGCAAAATCCTAAAAAGAAAAAGTATGTATTTAAGAAAAAATACAGGCTAACCAGAACACTCCAGCAAGTGAAGTTGCATTCCTTGTCACCTATTTGACTTTTTTTTTTAATAATAAAGGCAAAAAGAATGTGAAAAGATGCCAGAGAACTAACAAAATGCTTTTATTGTCATTCCATGGTACACTGAGTATAGAGTCGTGTATTTTGGAAATGATAACAGCAAAATAAAAAGTATAACTAAGTTAAAACATAGCAGCTCACAACGGCTCCAATCAAGGAGTGTTTTGCTATGACTCTAGGGCTCCTATTTAAAAACAACCCAGCAGAGTGCAAAAGTCAAATTCCAAAGAACGGTCATTTTCTCATGAGACATGATTTCGCAATTGGCCTGTCCAGTTCAAGAAAGAAAACTCTGTGTGTTTCAATGTATATTTGATATGCAATATCAAGAGATAATATGCAAATAAAACTGAAAACATTTGAAAGTTGTCCTACAATTTTCCGAAATCATAATTTAAAAAAAAAAAAAGGGAGAAAGATGACTTCTGTTGAGCACATGGGAAGAAAACAGCACTCAAAGCTCAAGGACAGGAAGCATCAATCTGATTACAGCAGCCCCAAGATATGTGACAAATTTGTACAATATTTCCTGCATTTCTCATCTGGAGCAAACTGTGGGCAGACCACACAATGGACTTAGCACTTCGGGGAACTGCATACTGAAAACGAAACAGGACTCATGTACAGTAAGCCCTCGTGTACATTGCTGAAGCACTCGCACACATTTCTTTGGGACAGCAGTGATGCAGATGGCCCCATATTTCCTAAAGGCAGCCCTTGCAGGTATCATCCATTAATACAGACAGAGAACATTCTGCAATCCACATCACCTCTCTGATGTGATAAGTGCCAAGGCTCTTGCTAGACACCTCTCGGGTTAGAAAGAGATGGCTATCGAATTATTGATGTTTACAAATTTTGTGTACATGCTCTGGAAGGGCTACTTATATAACCCCTGAAGCTTTTCCCTGCAGTTTTGTCCTCAGAGCCATAAGATAATTCTGTTTATACCATGTGAAAAGAGGGATGGTCCTACTTCACTGTAAACCTAGCTTCTTATCTAAAAGAAAGAAAAGCAGGCTTGGTCTGGAAAATACACCGTTTCCCCTTTAATCTATGTACAAACTGGGTAATAGAGCAGGACAGAAATAACAGAAGTATGAATGTGAAGAAAGGTGCTGGTACTTAAAGGAAGAACATTGGAAATTTCCTCAGAAGAGCCAAGTATTTAGTAAAAAATAACTTATTTTATATAGCTTAGGGTCTGCACACAGCTTTCAATACTTCAACCTCAAAACTGACAAAGGCTATGGGAGAAAGGACTTATGCTCCTATCCTGCCTTGCATTGCCAGCTGCAGTAGCTGAAACTATCTGGCTAGTTCAAACTACTAAATAGAGAATATTTACACAGAAATTTCCTTTAAATGTAATAAAAAGTCAATAGTGAAACTATAAACTAGTATATAAAATATATTTAATCCATGTGTTAATCCATATAGGTCCTATTTTGAAAGCACAAATGGTCTAAGCTCCATATTTAGCAGGAATATACTCTTATACTCTTACGGTGTCTGAATTATGATGTCTGAAAGCACCTTGATTAACAAGCAGAAGTGTAACACAAGGAAATAAAAACAAAACTGGTCTGGCTGATAAATGAGTGACATAGCCACCAACACCAAAGCTGAAAAGATTCCATTTTTGTGTGTGTGTGTTTAAAAGCCATGTACAATGTTTTCATAGCTGGAGCCCACTCTGAATAATTTAGCAATATTATGCAGACAAATCCCAGGGCTTACACCAGCAGATAGAGAGAAACGAGTCTTATAGTACCAGGGGGTGAAATGGAGACCGTGACAATGTTTAGACTGCAGACAATAATGCAATGGGTATTATTCTTGGCCCCTGTTTAAAATCAAGTTTCAGGCTGATTGCCTAGCCTCAGCAGTCAGACCACTCAGAGAATCTCCGGGATTTTCCTGTTATGTGTGTTTTAGTTCATTTAAAAAGACACCTGACTACAGTGGTGCTTTATTCCTCTCTCAAATATTTCAAGTCAAATGAAGATGCCAATTTTTTTCTCCTGAAGACAAAAGCTGATATTCTACAACCCCCAAGCAAAAAGATTTAGAGATTTTTCAACAGATTTTATAGTAAGTTTCATTCCTTTGAAGGATAACACATATATTCTTTCTCATTTGGAGATATCTCCCTAAGTGGGACATGTCTGTAGGTATGAATATTGCGAATTGCACATCTTAAAAGCAAGTATGGAAATATAAATAGGATAGACCAATAGCCAGGAGTCAATACACAACATGCATTGACTAGGACAAAACTAATGAAGTCAGATGTAGCCCTCCAGCACAGATCTCATCAGTAATTTCTTTTTCCATAGATGAAACCGCACTAAGGGATGGGTAGACTGTAACATTCTAGAGGAAACCTTTGTGCCTGCCTATGTCACTCCCCAAACCTGGAGCACAACACCGTCCCCCCTGATTCACAGACCATCACCCTGCATGCCAGGACGAACATAGGAGCTACAAGGTACTTGCACCTGGCAGAGAAAAGCATGACACGCAACTCAATGGCATGGCACACGCTGATGTACAAAGGCTTCCCCAAAACCACAGGGGAGTTCAAGACAGAGGTAGCTGCTCACGAAGTGCTTTTGACGTATCTGGTAACAAATCAAACACCTCAAAAACTTACACTTATTTATTTTTTCATATTTTTAGCCTTTTTCCCCCATCTTACTCTCCCAGAGCAACAGTTCCCTTCATTACTGTCTCATCTGGAATTCAGTATCACAAATTAGGAAGAAATGTTCAGAAGTTTTACCTGGTGGTGGTTTGATTTTATGACCTTCACCTCATTTCAGTCTCAATTAAGAAAGACCAAGGGAACTATTAGGGGAATTCAAAGGGAGACCAAGTACACAAAAAGCTAATCATTTCCTATAGGATTTAATGCTTACCACTCAAAACTCTAAGTTAAAAAACATTCAATATATTTTCACACATTTAAGGAGAAGACCCAGTATTCCTCACTAGAAGTCCAGTAGCTTTCCTTTTCGAGTATAATAGGTCTGTAGGAAACTCCAGACATGCTCGTTAGCTGGCTCTGAGAGATGGTGAAACCTATCAAACTTATTAAGCAGAGCTGCCTTGATGAGTGTGTTAGAGCTCTAGAACTCTGTGTCTTCCTTTTACTCAGAATATGAACTCTGTCTAACCCTTGATTTCTAGAATACAGTCAAGTATCTAGAGAAAAAGGAATATGGTGGCAACTAAAATATCTACCAATGCATATTTGGGACCATTTCCTCCTCTTCTCTCTCTTTGGCCCAAACAAAAGGCCCTTCCAGAAGAAAATAGAACATTTGAACATTTTAGGTCAGTTACTTTAAAGCAGAAAGCTAGACAAGCTGAAGAAGTCTTTCACATGTTAAAACAAGCTAGTAGATTCACCTAGATATACCTCAGTAATGATTTAATTGACTCTCCTGAATGTCTTAGGTCTGTTTTATGCAAAGTGATAGCTTAAGAGGAACCCACCGCACTTGGCAGGAGTGGGAGTTCATCTTAGAAGAGTTCATCTTATTCCATAGGCTGTCATGAAGCATGAAGAGTAGCATGGTGACTGCTACACCCTTAAAGAGCTCTGATAAAGTTGGAGAATGTCACTGACCTTGAGTTATATGAAATAGAGAAATTGATTTTTAACTTTTTTTTTTTTCTTATGTCTTACTCTTACATTAAGCTTTCAGAAGGTAGAATTTTTGCATCCCTCTGAAAGAGGAGCTTACTCACATTATGAGTTCACATACCAGGTTATGCATAAAAAGCACCACGGTATTATTTATTATTTAGCTTCCTATGTTTGGGCCCTATATTCCGCTTATGCACTCCTGCATGCTGTATATACATTAGGACACACAGTTCAAGGCTGAAGAGACACATGCCCAGTCTAGCCTAATGCAAAAGATATGTCCCTATCACAGGCCCTGAAAGACAGAAGAAAAGATAAGACCTTTTTGTCTGTGTTCCAGGATTAAATTTAATTGAAATTTGATCTAGTGCTTTCTCCAGAACCTGTATGAACTCTAGAAAAGATCTTTAGCTGCCAAAAACACAGAAACTTCTTACCTGAAGCTTTACCTAGGCTGCAACTTTTTAAAAATTATTATTATTCTCACATAAGTATCTCACACTAGCAAAATTGCATGGAAAGTATTAAAAGACATCTGGTTTGAGGTTTTTTTTTTTTTTTTTTTAAAAAAAAACTTTTTCTCTTTTTTTACCTGCACTAACTGGGGGGGAAATGGTGCATGGAAAGGAGACTTTATAATCCTCCTCACAGCCACCCCAAAATAGTTTTCTTTGCATGGCTCCCCATCTGCATATTACATATACTTGTTAGACATATATGGTTTCTCTCACTGACTTTGGCCAGAAGACAATGCCGCATGGAGCAGCTTGTGCTTTGGCTCTGCACCACATATTCAGAGCCCCACACTTCATCGGTGGGCTTTGGCGAGTACATTTCACTGTCTCCATTTCTGACATCACAGTACTGACAAATTAATCACACACACTCTTATCTGAAGACAGAACAGAAATTTTTCCTTCCTGATCATCCATTTTCATGCAGACATCACAAGGATTAGTCCATAGAAGGCACTGGTAAAGACATCATTTCATTAAAGCTGCTTAGCATACCTCCAGGTTGCATCCAAATCTATTAATAAAAATATTTTAAGCTTAATAAAATGAATTGCAATAAAATATGAAAAATGTAAACCAGTTTGTAATAAGAGACTATGCCCACACCTATTTTAGTGAAATTTTGTCTCCAGATTCTTATTTATATCACTAGGAGTTCGGAAGTTTTAAATCCTTCCCATAATAATTCTCTTGTGCTCTTTACCAAGATTCAGAATATTTTACTTATAATTGCACATGGTCTTTAATATCTCTGGCTTCTCTCAGAACAAGAGAATGGTAATAGCCTAGACAACTGCTTTTAATTTAAACTAATTGTTTGTTTCAAGGAGAAATCCATTTCTCTGGCTAACCTAATGATTTCACATGACCAGAAAGGAAGAAAGCTGAAATGGTGTTGCTCCTACAAATCCTCAGTGTAACTATTAGTGCTAAAAATTCAATACAGATTTAAGCTAAAAAGAATTGCAATTATTTTTGCCACCATTTATGGTTTTCTGGGCTAACACCCTCTCTGATACCAGGCCAACAGACCAATAAATGTTCAATGGCTTCCACGATTCTCACTAGGGTCCAGATTTTGGTATCACTAATCAAACACCATCTTATTCTATGAATAGTCATCCCATTAACTCTAGCTCTCTGGACCTATTTAGTGCAAGTCTATTAGATTTGGCACTGAATTAGAACCAACTACACAGACACCAACTTTCAAATTAGGATGAAAAATATCATGTCTACAAAGTCCTACAATATGCTAATTATCACCTATATCCTTTGTTGAGAGCACTCAACACTTTATAAGAGAAAGGTTGCATCTTCCTGCATCAGTCATAATTAGAGAGGGCAATCAAAGATTCAACATAGTCTTACATTCTGAACACAAAGACTTCTTTTTACCCAAATGTTACAATCAGACAAAACAAAGGGTCTAGTTTTATGCAGTCTCCACTTTCCAAAAACTTTTGTTGGCAGTTTATAAAATTCTCCATGAATAAGCTATTCCAAACTGTAATCCCATTGGTGCTGTGTAACTTCAGTCAAGTTCAGTATTTGAAACTATCCCATGTTCTTACAGAAAGTTTCCACTATATAGGCAAAACCATTTGGCTTCTCAGCATTATGTTAAAAAGAAAGTCTACCTCAATGTCTCAAGTTTCTGTGAAGGTGCTGGAGAACAATTTATCCTGCACGATACCACAATGTAGTACCACGCGTTCGTAACAGCATAGCTGTTCTTTCTTATCCAGAGAGAAGAGACTACCCCTCTTGTATGTCAGTATAACATTCTTATACAGTATATCTATACCCGTTAAACTGACTCCTTTTCTGACTCTAGTTAATTGAAAACCAAACAGGTGAAAACAAGGGGGAGAAATCAATCTTTGGGCATCTTTGGTTAGGTATTATTTAAGATGTTCATCCGGCATTAAAACTGATCAAGATAATCAGAAGCCACAAAAACATTATACATTGGGCAAAGGGTACTCAGCTATTAGGCAGGTATCTCTTTGCAGAACATGCCACATAAATAGAGAGCCTAAGGGTGAGTTTTTTTATGTGAACCGTGTTGACTTAACTCTGTTCCATGGAAGTCTATGGTCAAACTAATTGAGTTAAAAGAAATAAACATGCAACCATCATTTATCACATACTGCTTTGTTTTTCCTCTTAGGCCATCTTCAGCAGGAAATACATATACAATGCATATCCCAGTATAAGACAGGACGCTTTATTTTCTTAATTTGGGGAAAGATATCCTTGGGCATATATATATTATCAGTATACGTGTATAATATACATATTATACCCAAATGCTGATAATCGTTTAGACAAGACAAGGTCAAGCACACTTGCCATTTGGAAAATATGCTAGTGAAACCTGTGGGTATCTTTGCTTCCTGCAGAATTTCATTCTCAACATGGACTTGTACCATTTCTCTGAATTTTCTTTTACTATAAGATGGGCTTTATCATTGTAATGAAGAGCCTCACTGGACCAAAGGAGTGAAGTCCTCAATCAGTTTTCAAGAAAGACTTTTAAGCAGTTCATAAAAAGCTTGGTCTGGTATGGAATACCTTCATGGAAAAGGCTGATGCACTGTATTTGATTTTAGTCAATATTCCCCAGAAAGCCACTATGCAAGAAGAAGGCAAAAATACTGTGCTTATTTTAACCTGGGCTGATACTCAGTATCAGTGCTAGTCTGTATTTGTGAAATGCTGAAGGCTTCATAGCCAGGCAGATCACATTACTGCAGCTCAGCTCATAGGCACAAAGACATGAATATGAGAAAAACAAATCATCACCTTCTACAATAGAACATAAATATACAGCTATCCAGGGAAGAAAGACAGCTCATGTATCTTGGTAATTGAAGTATAGTAACAACTAAGAATGACTTGAAATTGAAAATTAGTGTTTGCATCTTCACCTAAGAAAACTGAGCAGTAACTGCAACCTCTTTGGGAGACTCGTGCGGACTGGTTGTGGGTTGTTCTGAGTAGAGAATATCAGCCTCAATAAAATAGGCTTAAGTTCTGACTATTCTTTTCAAAATCAACAATTCAAAATTAAATTTACATGGCTAGAGTCATGATTTTGATTCAGAATTCAATTCCACCAAGAATTTATGAAGAACCATTGTTATCAACTTCAAGTGTTTGGGTATGCTGTTCACTCTTGGCTATATGTAAGCTTTAGAGAGTTTTGAGCATTGATGAAAGACTTGCATTGCTCGTTTTTGGTAACTTAGGTGAACACAGTCTGGGCCAGATTCTCAGCTACTAAGATATAAGAAAAACATTTACTAGTTTAATGATTGAAGTCTCCAGAAGTCGTCATCAGAAGAAAACCCTTTTAATGACCTAATTTAGCTCAGCTCTAATGTAGAGGGCATGGGGGGGGGGGGGGAGGGGGGGAGGAGGGGGCGGGGAGGGAGGGAAGGGGTTGGAGAAGCAGCTAAATGTTACAATTTATTGTTAGGAATATACACATATACAAACAGGCAGGCTGTTTGTATATAATAATATACATGTATATAATAAATCAGCCCTGTCTGATTTATTGCTTCACTGAGGTCAAAAGTGTTATACCAAATGTGTATCAGGCAACGATCTGCCCCTTAATATCTACACTTACAAACTTAAAGTATCTTTTAGAACAAACAATGGAACTGATATGGAATGGAGCAGAACTACAGTCTCGGATCATTGTGGTAGATGGAAAATGCACTTTGGTTACAAGGTATTTCTGCTCCCAAAGTGATGTTCCCATGAGCATAACAAGAACAAAACCACAAAGAACAAACAAAAAAGGTTACAGGACAGAAATGGATATTTCTAAATTTATATTTTAAGTATAAATATTTAAACTAGTCACAGTGATGTCTAAGCATATAAATATGTAGTATCTGGAATATATCTGTAAGCCACCTAGAAGGATATAGGTAAATTCCTTTCTAGAAGATAAATGAAAAGAAATGATTATACCATCACACCTGTAATATGGAGAGTTATGCGTAATAGAACTCTCAAATCACAGGAAAAATTACTGTGCTTTTTTCCTTTTTACCACTCCACTCTTTCCTGAATAAGTACTGATCATAGAACTCAACGCTTCCACAAATCTTGGGGTACCACGGCACAACATGATCCATGGTTCATAGACACCCTTTGCATTAGAGCCTGTAAACAGCAGCCTTTGCAAAGGCTATGACCATACTACAGAATCACAAAGCATCTTATTAAAAAAAAAAAAAAAAAAAAAAAAAAACACACAGATGTAGATTCCTCATTGGAAAGTTTTTGCTTGTTTGTTTTTTTCAATTGTGAGAGACTATTCATAAAAAGGTGGCATTAGTCCTTGATTGCAATTAAATCCTATTAATTCTGTCTAATTTAAAATGTTGAATATGTAAAATGTTAACTGTAAACATAGCTATAATACAGTTAGCATATGTACTATATTCAGCTTTACATATATGTACACACAAGTGTTAAATATGTTAGTTTGAAAGTATTTTAACAACATTCTAAATAAAGAAGATGCTTCAACAACTTTTTGTGAGATCTACTGTTACTGACTGTTGCTTCTTTAACATTGTCTCTCAGTAAGCTGTACACCTTCACATACGCTGTTAAGCAAGGTTTATTACAGAACAAGCTATAGGTTCACTTCATTCAGCAACTCTCTTCATATTAAAAACAGTCAAAACATATTTTGCAAGGAACTACTTATTTTGCTACCTTTCTGTATTAGACTCTGTATTAGAGTCATTTTAGATTTTGCAGTGCAGAATAGGTATAGGTCTATCTTACCTTTCATGTGTTCCACATAGCAATACACGTCATAAGTCTCATTAGGAAAACGGCGTCCATATGTCCTGACTCCTTTCTTTCCCATTTTATCTCCAAAGCAGCCAATTCTTGGATGTCTAATTGGATATCTGAAATGCAGCAGGATCACATTTGTTATTATGGTTAAGTCAGCACTTCAAGTTTGTACAGGCTAAGCATATTAATTTTGGAAAATGCTGTCTAGAGACCTTTTAAATGTCTCACCTAACAGTCTGGTCAGACAGCCAGCCAGCATCACACTGTTCAAATCCATCTTCATAGGCCGCTTTCAGTTGTTCAGGGCTTGCTATGACAGCACCATTGTCCAGACAAGTCTGCTGAGCTTGTGTAAAATTCAGAGTATACCTGCTGGTTGCAGCACGATAGTGAAATACAACACCTGCAAAGATAACAAATTCGCATTACTGACACATCTTGCATCATTTTTTGCTCTTCTCATTATGTTGTAACTTTCCCCAGATACTGTTACAATGCTGAAAACAGACTGGTATAATAAAAATAGTAAGAATCTTCAAGAGTCTGTCATATAAATGATGTCCCCCTCTAGCGGTTGCTACTGGCACGTTATGCAGCACTTTATATTAGGCACGCCTGGAGAAATTATCTTCCTGTACGCACAGAGCCTGCATGGCACAAACTGTGTGACCAGAAAAGGCTAAGCACTTCCGGCCCTTGGAAAGAAGAGGATTAAGAAAAATGGACTTTCTGGAGCAGGTCTCTACTGCTCATGAAGATCTGATGATCAGAGATAGCCTGACATCTGCTCCTATGCATGCAAAGCCTACAACAAATAAAACATTGACAAACATATGGCTGTTGGTCAACTTTTCATAACTTGTTTTCCTACACATGCTGTAAACAATACAGACTAGACAAAGCTTGATTTTATCTGGTGCTGTTTTGTTCTAAAAAGAACTTAGACTTTAAAGGGTTACTTGAACATATCAGAAGCTAGAGAGAGAGAGGCAGAGTTGAGGTGGCTTTGGTAAAGATGGGTGCTATGTCAGTGCCATGTTCTCTTTTCTCTACAGCTGGCTGTAACTCTCTGAATTCAGCAACAGTTACAAAGGTACAGTTTAAACAAACCACAAACTGTACCAGCACAGAAATGGCAGAAATCAGACACTCCTCACAGCAGGATCACTTCCTTCCATCCCATCAACGTCTTCTATGGTCTGCCATCAAAAGAATATCTCATGATGATCTTTGAGCAAAAATATACAGCCTCATTTATTTCACTCTAAAGTCTGCAGAAACAGCTGCAACACTATAAATAATCTACCTCACAGAATGGCTACAAAGTCAGAAGAATAAATCCTATAGTGTTCCTTTATTCTAATACTTTTGTGGAGGGAATATTTTTGTGATGAGGAAATAACATACCCCAACATATTTTTTTTCAAAATAGAGGAATTGTAGCAATAAATAATTCACTATAAGTCTTTTATTAGAACTTTTTGTGGAAAGGCAGAAGAAATTTGATAATTTATGAGTAAGTAGTATTATGCACTTTCAATATACTTAGAAATAGTTCTGGTCTTACAAATTCAGTGAAATTTTGCCATTTTGCCAGAGATCTGGATATGAGCAATAAGTAGAAAATATACTTTTTTCTTCTTTGCATGTTTTTGCTAAGAAAATTTCCCAAATGGAGCGAGAAAAAACAGCAACAAAAACACTACAACCGCACACATTGTGTAAAACCTATACAGAGCTGAATCAAATCCCAATCCTCAAACTCCAACTCCACCAAAACTACTGGCAGAGAAAAAGGAGATAGAAGAGGAAATTTGGGGAATTCCCATATTTCATTACTTAATACAGATCCACCCATCAGCCGTGCCAATTATTAGGACCATACACCATCAGTGTCCAGTAAACTGCAATTGCAGAATGACTGACAATGGATAAGGCACAGTTGCTTCTTCAGAGCAGTGACATAATTTCAGACAGCATCAAATGGACTCAAGCAATGTTTGACAAAAGTAGCAACTGAAGAATACATCCTGAAACCTACTGTGCCTACATTAGGTTAGTGAGCCTACGTTATTCAACTCATCAGGTACCTGCAAGTCAATCACCAAAACTGCTAAACGGTTAGATTAGCTCACTGCATTACTTGGCCCTGGCCTCATTCCAAATAATTTCTGGGAAAGCTCCAGGAGGAAGTAAATACTGGGGACACCTCCCCACAGGCTCTGTTCAAGAAGCCCATCCTCTTTTGGAAGGCAAAAGCGTCTAGCAGCATGGATGGGGCCCAGCTGGCCCCAGTGCTACAGATGAGCTTCAGTCACATTTCCTTATTGATAAAGACTATCTGGAATAGGAGAGATTGAGAGGGGGTGGCAGAAAAAGCTCTACACTAGCTCATGCTTGTCATGCACTTTTGCTGTTCTGTGACACACACGGTTATCTAATTAGGGAAAAAAAAAATCTATAGACTCTTAGCATTGTCCAAGTTGTGTGAAAAGGTATGTATAGACATGCAAAATGTATACGTGCATAATCACAGAATCATAGAATGCTTAAGGTTGGAAGGGACCTCTAGAGATCATCTAGTCCAACCCCCCTGCACATGCAGGGTCACCTCGAGCACGTGGCACAGGACTGGGTCCAAGGGGGTTTTGAAGATCTCCAGAGAAGGAGACTCCACAACCTCTCTGGGCAGCCTGTTCCAGTGCTCTGTCACCCTCACTGTTAAGAAATTTTTCCTTAAGTTCATGTGGAACTTTTGGTGTTTCAGTTTGTGGCCATTACCTCTAGTTCTGTCGGTGGCCACCACTGAAAAGAGGCCAGCACCATCCTCCTCACTGCCTCCCTTGAGGTACTTATAGACACTGATCAGACTGATCAGACTCAGCCTTCTCTTCTCCAGGCCGAACAGGCCCAGCTCCCTCAGTCTCTCAACTGACTCTCGACTATCACTCTCGATAACATAAAGGTCATCTGTTTTTGCATTGCCCAAAACATGGAATCATGGAATCCTTTAATCCATATTTCCATCACAGAGCACTATCTCATGACAGAAAAAAAAAAAAAAAAAAAAAAAAAAAAAAGACAGAAGTTACAGATTACTTCATTGTTTTAATCTGCTAAATTTGCAAAAAATAAGTGTTTTTCATTTGTTTGTTTTTTCTTTAAGATATTTAGTTACTTCAGTTGACACTGAGGACCAATTACCTACTGGTATAAATCAGCATGGTTCTATTCAGTGGTTCAGTAGAAAACAAATATATGATCTTCATTGACCTGTTTGGGGTTTTACAGCCAGAAATAAGAAATGGGAAAACGGCTAAAACATTTATCCTGAATACTAAAGACAAAACTATAAGAACATATAGAATTAATAGAATATATATTTTATATATAAAGATATATATATAGCTGTTTATAGTATACAATATCAGACTCTGAGCCTGTAACAGACACCAACCATAAATTCAGAAGTATGTGAAGCACTTTGTTCATTTGGTTTGGTATTCTAACCTTAATTAAAATGCATTTTATATAAATTTAGATTCATTGCCTCTAATAAACTTTTTTTTCCTTCAAAATTACTAGACTGATGCAACATTTCATTTGGGATCAAAAGCATTTCTGCTCAGCAAAACCACAAAAAGGTTCATTAATTTAGCAGGAGAGGCAACATATTTCTCTGAACTCATTTTTTAGAGCTTCATATTGCTTAAAAATGCAAGTACATTCCCAAGAACCAACTATCTTTCAACTCTCTCCCATTTTTGGAGTAACCACTGCTTTTCTCAGTTGGCATATTTTGGCAAGCTCTGTGATAGCCGAATAAGGCAAAACTAAAGAATTGTATCAATGTTGGTATCACTCCCAATTTAAAGTAGCTTTTGCAGGGTCAAGAAAAAGCCTTTGGTCATTTGTAAATCCTGGAAAGGAACTTGGAGAATGCTTTGTTCTCCTCACCCTGATCCAAAAGGTAAACTTCACCTATTCTTAGAGTTTAAGGCTCTTCCATTGTCAGTGAGGAGCTAATGGACATGAAAGAGCCTCCAAGATGAATGGGAAGGAGGAGGTCAGTATGTATAAGCCTGTGCAACAGCTGCAATAATTAGAAGAGCCCCTGGGGCTAAGGAGATTAAAGCGCAGGACTTTCATTGTTTCAGTTAGACACAGAGAGAGGGGCAAAATCCATTGTCCAAGTTTTTGCACTTTAAAACATTTGTAAAGGATTTTTTCCCCTTTGTCTATTTGCTTTCTGCAAGAAAAGGCAAGAAAAAAAAGTTGTCCAACAACAAATAAAGCAACTGGAAAACAGACTAGAGCAGCATAACATAGTTGCTGGACATCTGGCTAAACAGCTAAGTATAATTACAGGAAGGAGTAGCAGTGACTACTTTTGAGCAAGAAAGAGCACTCATAAGAAAGTAATTTGAGGTATTCAAGATTCACTGCCCAAATGACAGAATTTTGTCTGGGAGAGCATGTCTTTTAGTCAGTTATCTGTGTGTTACATTAATGAGAGAAAAATGTAAAGTATTTCACTTCTAAGAAACTGAACTTACATGCGCAAGAGACTAGTCCAGAGGTTTCACATTTGGGTTCCACCATTGCCTTCTAATTTGCTAGGTTGTCACGCTGCAGTAATTCCTTGCTAGGAATTACTAGAGGGAGGCTCACATAAGACAGTGCATACTTTACTGTGGCCAATAAATTGCTATTCACTATCACTAGTGAACCCATATTGCTGCAACATATAGTCTCAGAGCCACATGAAAGCCGAATCTGGCAAGCCGTCTGATCCAGCAAAGAATATCTAATTGGGCTTTTCAAATAGCAACCCAAGAGAAAAGACTAAGATTATGATGACAGAGGCTGCAAATCTGTTAATTTTTAGGTTCAAATGATAGTCTGGGAGGGACAGGCCTCTCAAAGATCCCCCATGTTATTTCCAAAGCTAATCAAATTCTACATAAATTTGATGATCCTCCCTGCTTTTAATGCAGAAAACAATTTACATCACAAATGAACACCAAAATAGAGGCTATAGAACAGGCCACTGCATGAAAGGAAGGAATATGGCAGCATTTTCAGCTTCCTGTATGAATAATTCATTTGTGTTCCTCATTCGAGGTTTTGCACCCATCTTCTAACCCCTGTCCTAGGCTCTGGCACCTGAGGAGCAGAGGCTGCATTGCATCAGTGGGAGCTCCACCAACAAACACCTTGGGGAGCTTCTCAGCATGCAGACAAAGTGCAGAGCAACTGCTTTGCTCCCATGCACCCATGAGGGCTTCCTGCTCTCCAGAGGTAGGAACAGTTAGAACTGACTCTAACTTTGTTTCTCTGCACAGAGTTTGGGGTGTTTGAGCTGCACAGAATAACACAGCTGCGTGCATGGGTACACAAACTGCTCTGAACAAGCTGGTCCAGAGGGGATAAGCAATTAATGCTGTACTCTACCTAACCTTTTCACGGGGCAGATTCTCCCGAGTGGAAGACCTCCTTGCTTCTACTTGTGCAACTACCCACAGAGGCTAAGCCAGTGCTGATCAATTAAAAATAGAAAAATCATGCCATGTACAGCAACTGCCCTCCTCAGCTGCTTGCAGAAGAACCAATGCCATGAGGCTGATGCAGCTCCCGGAGCATTTTGTTTCCAAGTCCTCCAGGCTGGCACAAAACCCCACCAGGCTGCACATTAGCAGCCATTTTGCCAGTCCCTGCAGGAAGTGGAGAGCAGCTTTCTTGGGGTGTTTTTACTTCCCTTCCCCTGAGGTGCACTGTGCATAAACCCTGGGTCTTTTTTTGACCAGAAATAAACTCATCTCTCCTTCCACTTGATAGCAGTTAGTCATTGTGCTCTTCCCGTCTCAGCTGCGGAAGCTGGAACCTCCTTAGATAAGTAATTCAAGGCAGAAAACACAATTCTAAAGATGTAGCAGTCTTTTTTAAATTAGTTAGCAATGAAGAACTGATAAGGGTGCATGACATAATTCTGAGCGATTAAATAAAAAAACATCTCTTCAAATGCCATACTTAAGAGATAATGAAGGAGAATTCTGGCTTTAGAGAATAAATCAATTAGGTCGTCAACACACAATCTCTCAGAGCTAAGAAGACAATTGAGCAGCACTGTTCCCACATAGAAAACAATTCCCATTTATTATCATTATAATGCCTGCAAGAAAAAAGAGTTTGCATAAAAATGAAAATGTGAATTACCATCTAAGTCTGCTTCTCTAATTGCTGCTTCTTCCCCTTAACTAAATCAGTATTGTAAACCTAGGATTTTCCTTAATGGCTTTCTCTTTTTTTACCTGATTTCTACAAAGTCTCTCAGAATTACAGCAAAATCGCATAAAAACAACAGGCCTACGAAAGAAGCAGTCTCACAAGATATCAGTGAGAAAAAGATAGCACTAATCTGCAGGCATTTTCAGGACAGTTATCAAAAATCCTCTCAAATAAGTGATTTACTCAGATTTTTCTTTTGGATTAGACATGGGCAGATGTTATCTTTTTACTGCCCAACACCATAGCAGAACACAAAACGAGAAACTCGCTAAATATCCAATCATGTTCCAGAATGAAGAGAGCTGCTACTCGGCACTCTTAGGTCAGATTTTTGCTAAGGAGCCTTAAAACTATTCTATAAAAGTCAGTTTTATTATATCTATCATGAGAAAACAAACAGGGACACAGAGAGATATAGCAGTGCTTCCTTCTAAAATCTTTGGGGGAGTCAGTTCACCTAGGTTTGCTTGCCTAGTAAAGTTGTAGCAAACTGAAGTTTTAGCTTAGACTACTAAGATAAGTTAGTCCTCTAAGTCTCTAATCAAGGGAGGGGGATATAGACTGCTGGAGTTGAGCTCACCCAAGACGCTCACCAAAGAGGAGTTGACTGGGGCAACAGCCTACAAGTTGAACAGATTAGTTGGATTGTTCCGCCTCTCCCCCGTCTCGTTTTTTAATAGTTGGAGTTAAAATAAATCCCAACCTGGTTTTAGCTCTTAATTTCAAAACTGGAGTCATACGTCAAAGTTCAACATCATGAAATTGCATTCGGTGAACTATTAGCAGGCAGCTGAATACTCAGAGATGCCCTTCAGAAGGCATCACCTGCTGGTAGCCAACCTCTCTGTGGTATCCCTATGCCTCTACTGGCGCAAAGGCAAAAATCCAAAGACCTGCAAAAAGGGAAAGCCCCATGAAATGGGAAGGAAGAGGCATATACATTTGCCTCCACCACTGGTAGCTAAAGAGAAGGGAAAGCCATCCTGCTTAGAGATCTGAGGGCTCTGGCATGGCTTGATGTTTTTAGGTAATAGTGCGAAGAAAACAATTAAGACTGAAGAAAAAATAACTCCAAGCATTCAAAAATCAAGAGACTGAGGTTTCCTACTGAAAGATGGTTTGAGCCGTGGATTTAATAAAAGTGATAATAGAAGGGTCCAGAATTAAAACTGAAAATGCTGTAGAAAGATAAAATTACAACAGCTGGCAAAGAAAGGGTAGTTCCTGAGAAAAGGGGAAGATGTCAAATAGAACAAAGCATAGAGAAGACAGATAAGATAACACCTCAAAAGAAAAAATACATATGAATGACATTTTGCATATTCCACTTTTTCTAAGAGGTCCAAGCATATAATGCTGTAAGACTATTAGCTTTACTTGAGCATAAAATTTTTCTGCCTGAGGAATTAGAATTCTAACTGCAACCAGGGTATATGGAAAGTATTCCTCACAATTAGTAACAGGAAAGGAGATGCCCTGTGAGATGAAAACACCCTTCTGCAGCAAGCATAGACCCGTCAGCACTGGCTCATTCCCTGCCTCAGGGACAATCCTGTGGTCACAGCTAACTAGCAAGGACATCTGGCCACCCTGAAACTTTCTGTGTGGACTAAAATTAAGTGTAGCACATTTCTCCGCTACACCTGCACCAGCTGCCAAATAAACACGATAATCTGCATGGCAGGTACAGCTCAATTAACCTCACTGATCTGCGGCGAACTGTACAAAATGCCTGATTACTGTCGCTACTGGACCATCTTCCCACTCGATTTGGGAGGAAGGCAGACCTACGAAGGCAGATAACCCAGAGCAAAAAACAAAGCAACTAACTCATGTGACTCGTGATGTCCTTGTAGTCCTACACAGGAGACCTCCCTTGGATCAGATCCTCAGGGCAGGGTACAAGACTGAGTTAGCCCAGCCCCACATCAGCTCTCATAACCCCAGTGTTCAGACATAACCTTAAGAGGGATCAACTTTAAAACTAAAAGCTAAACTAATTCACATCCATCATGGGCTAATAATGCACTCATAAGCACTGCCCAGGTGACATGTTAAACCACAACATCTTAACGATGCATGCTAACACCTAACAGACAGAACTAATGTAAGCAGCTGCTGGCCACCTGTATATCAGGAATAAACTGTATACATAACTAAAGCAAAGAGAAAAAGCTCAGAATTATAGTGAAGTTCCCAAAAATCTCAAAGAGCTGACTGCTTTTTATATAGATTTTCATTTGTCAAAAAGGACTTAGTAGAAATATGCAATACAGAAAGACGACAAGGATGCTTGAACAAATCATCCCTTAAGTGTTTCACTATTTATTCTCAATATCTAATATCAGTTATTCACCCTGTAAAGCTCAACTTGGAAACAGCAGCAAACTTAAAAAAAAAAACAGCAGCAAATAATGGTTACAGTGATTTTGACCACATGCATACTTCCTTTTACCAGAAGGATCTCAAAGTCCTTTACAAAATCTTCTCTGAAAGATATAATACTCATTCTGAGCAAGGAAGTAGTACATTGCTTTCTGAAATATCAGCAAAATTTCCTTCTACATCCAAATTACCCTCAAGCAGGGGAATTTGGCAAAAGCTTCCTACCTTAAATAAAAGGATTCTGCTTTGCTTTAGGCTCAGGACAACCATCGAGTTACTGCAGCATCAGTTGACCCACAATAACCACTTAAAATCCACTTCAAAAGGTTAAAACATGCCCATTCAGTCCTCACAGAAAGCATGCTTCAAGAATGCATTTTTCTCTTCATTTGTTAGGAGCTTAAAGTTTGCACATGTTCAGCTACTACACTTCATCTAAAACTTGGCACTTGTTATACTGGAGTAATGAAACCATGTTTCTGATCTGTTGCATTAGCAAAACTGGTAATGCTCTTGCCAGGTCTTCCTAGGGTTCCTTCACAAGCACTCCTATCAGTTGCACTTAGCTTAGAAGAGCTGACCAAAACACAGTGCTGAATGGTCTTAGCTGCCAGCTTTGCAGTTAACACCTTCGCTCTGAAAAAAACATTCTCCAGTACCATGGCAATGACAGTCAATGAAGAACAAGAACAGAATAAGCACCAAAGATTGTATTTCTCCTTAGGCAGTTGTTACTGCTTTAGGCTGAAGTCTCAAAAAGACAATACGTTGAAAACTAATTTTATTTGGGACTTTTTTTTTTTTTTTTTTGTAAATAAAAGCTCAAATTACAGACAAGGCAGCAATCTAATGGAATAAAATTGTTGCCCCTCAAGCCTGATAAATGTCATTTATTTACTTAATAGAAAAGGTAAAATACTGAGGGAACAATTGAGAATTTAATAATGCTATTTTCCACTTAGATCAAGATCTAGTCTTTTCCCTTTCCCAAATTCTGACATTAGAGCAATCACTAACAGCACTGGCAGAAAGCTGTGTGAAACTTTCTAAATTAAAAAAAAAAGAAAATCTGAACTCTGCATGTCACACAGTGTTTTGCAGCAGCACCAGCTATACAAGCTGAAGTAATGGTATAAATCAGACATTCTATTGCAGTAAATGTCTGCTGCTTCTGGATATAGATATATAGTCAAGGGAGCAATTTAAAAGGAATAAGGAATGCTAGGTACATTAGCTACTGAAAAATAATGTTCAAACCAGCATTTCTTCTGCCTTTGCCAATCAGAGTACACAGCCTGTGAAGTTATACAGACACTAATAGCTATACTGATTTATTGTATTTCCAAATTAAGACCACACCTCTAAAACCTTTCATTGAATCATTGCCAAACAACTGCTAAAGTTGCATTAAGCATATTGGAAGAACAATGAAGTATTAAGCCTATGAAAAATCTTAGCCAAAGCCATGATTTCCAGCAGTCAATATTAATGTTTGCTTTGGGATTCAGTCCTTGGAATAAATACTCACGAAACCTTCAGAAAAACACCTAAATGTAAAAGGAGTGCTAAGCAAAGAGTCCAAGCTAATGTTCATGCAAGTATAGCCTGCTCCAGTACACACACACACACACGCCCTGCAGCAGTCTCTCTCACCCTGTACTCACTGTGCTGTTTAAGTATGCTCCTAGAGCTAAAGCACATAGAGATCAGGTGCTTCTTTCGGCACTTATGCACTTTTTAAGGTCCTGTTTGTTACATATCGTTACACTTCTCCTCAAAGTTTTGGATGCTATTTCCTTGAGTACTCAAAAGCCAAGCCTCAGCTCTGGATCTTCCATGAATGAGAAGATTAGCAGTTATCTTCTTTTTTGCTTTTCTGTTAGAAAAGCAAAACTCCTAATTGCCCAGTCTTTCTTATCATGTCAAAGGAAATTCCTCCTTTGCGACTGATGTTCATACCACAGTGATTCCCAGTATAGTCTGCATTATTTTTTGCACAGCCAGTGGCAAGCAAGGCCAACTAGAGCTCCAGTGGCAAGACAATTGCTTTTTCTCATCCTACATAAAAATGAAATTGTTTCTGCTTGCCGAGTTTATCTTCTTGTAAAGACACTTGTAAAGTAATTTTGAGACATATATTATTATACGGTGCACCACGGCTCAAAAGAGTTGGTGTTGGAGAACAGAGATTTATCCTAAAAAAAAAAAAGACTGTAAAAGCAGGAGCTCATCTTGCAAAGAATATGAGCAAAATATCAAACTACTTCAGGAACAAACAAATATCATTAGGAGTAACTTCAAAAATATGACAAATGGTGAAATGGGGAACTATAGACTGAAAAAGATTCCTGAGAATAAACAAAGGAAAAGAAGAGAACTGGAAGAGTCAACAATTTAAGAAGAACAATTTGCTAAAGACACTGCTTAAACTGTCCTCTAGTTGTATCACAATTCCTACTTTTTAGTGCGATCGCTGCTGATAATAAATAAGGAAATCCTTACCATCCACAGCCAATGATACAATGCCTTGTGTGTCCTCAACCCCGTACATGACATCGCAGCGGTACACGCCTGCATCGCTGGCGCGCAGCTTAGAGAAAGTCAGTGAAGCATCGCCCGTCTCCTCTGAATGGGTCGGAACAGACACTCTGTCTTTGTAGTTTTGACCTATTTTGATGTTTCCATTTTGGGCAACCAGGACTGTGGTTTCTCTTGCATCTTTTCCATTTTTATCCAGTTCAACCTTTGACCATTTGATTCGAAGATATTCAGGCGCGTAGCTGGAGGCAATAGTGGGTGTAGTTGAAAAGAAGCATGGAAGGATTGAAGTTTCCGAGAGGGATCCCTTTACCTGGGCTGCTTTGACTAGAAGAAAAGGAGGGGGAGAGAAGAGAAAGAAGTCACATTAGAGCACCAGAAAACTAGAAAATATATGAATTACAGTGTTATTTAAGGATTCACAGTCATGGAAGACCGGAGTCTCATGATCCTTAGGTGGTTCATACCCAAAATGATCACTACAAAACAACAAACAAAAAAATACCGCTCCAAAAACTTGAGCCGTTCATTAAGCCCAAAGGCCCTGGGCTTGCCTCCACCACTCTCCTGGCTAGGCTAATCAATTCAATACATGACGACCTTTTTTCTCCATTTGTTATACGTAGTTATTGTAGTTATGCAAACCATTTTGAATTTTTCAGCTGCCAGATGGATTGTAAGAGCTACGCTTTGTTACTTCATAGGAGTAAAGGCAGTTTCAGCTCAATAAAAGAGGGCGAGTTACTGCTCTCCGGCAGCATGCACATAGCAGAGCTACTGATAAGCTATACGTTCATGCTCTTACAGGAACTTCTTTAGGCATTCACATCCTAAGGGTAAAATATAGCCTATGACTTCGCATAGGTTTCATTACACTGCTCCATTAATCTTTAAAGGGTTAACTGTTTTTATTGCATAGGTACTGAAACAAAAGTCTCTCCAGACAGATTCTAACCAGTCATTCTTTTATTTTTTTTTCCTTGCAGACGCAGAGCCTTTAATATGTTACAGAAATAAGGTATTTTATGATGTTAAAGCAAAAATGGAAGTAAAGTGCACAGAAAGCCCCTGCTTGATTCAAACTTGACATGATAGGACCTTTATCAATTTTATGACATCACCAGCTGCAAACACTTTAAAATACTTTCATCTGACATTCTCCTGAGGAAAAAGCTAACTACTGTTCATCCAACCTCCACACAGCAAATGTCTGAGAAGAGGATTTCTGTTAGATACTATTATACACCAGCTTTTAAGCTTCATTAGGTATAGTACAGTAACATATATCTGTGTATTTATATACACATGCATACATATCTTCTTTCATTGTCCTGCACTCAAACAGTTTAGAAAGGCTGAAAATGCTGATTATCACTTTCAAGTCATCTAAGATTCATAAAGTTTGGGACTTCAAACAAGTACTAGGCACAATGATGCATGAAATATTATCTACCATCAAAAACATTATCTCTGCATGTACAATGCAGATTTTGAAAGAAAAGAATGAGGAAGAAAAACAGGGAAAAAATACTTGTTATTTACTTTTATCAGAGATATGGACCTTTACACAGCAAAAAAGGTATTAGCAGTATTATCTTAAAATGATTCAATAGAATAATCATCTTGATATCCAAACATTTTGATATATTAGTTAAAACTACTTACTAGAAAAATGGAGTAATTGAACTGACCACTGAGAAAAATCACAATTTGGAACAGAAGTGCTCATGGTCTTTCCATTCATACCTAACTCAAGTCTAGCAAGAATCTATTTGCAAAATAGGAAAGACTAAAAAAAGCAGGTCCGGTACAAGAACTGTACATTGGAGAATTCCCAAGGCTTACAGACAAGCCAGTAGAAATTTCTAAAGACTAGCTCAAAATTTTTGTTTGCATATACTTTTTTTAAAAAAAAGTTATGGCTATTACTAGCAATGAAATACAAAATTGCCTCCCTAGAGCCAACTGATTGCCATAAACTAGGAAGGACTGGCTTTACCAGTAGGAAACCCAACTCATTCTTATATCACATTTAACTTCTTGTAACTTTAGCAAATAACAGTGCGGTAGAACTAAGGAAAGACTTAAGACCAAATCCTGTCAGTTGTGATAGAATGACTGCCAAATTGCACAGGTGGGAGATTAAAATCAGTCTCCAAATGTTTAGTATTTATTATGATCTCTTGTCATTTAAATACATACCGGGAACTTCTTAAATGAAAAATGACCTTCTCTTAATTATCCTGACTGAAAGAATTTTAATAGCTTTTATAGATCTCTTTTTTGTTGCAAGTGATCTGGACTATCAGTACTGACCCCTAAGGAAATTTTCTCCCTTTAAAATCTGTATCTTCACATTCAGTAGACTGAAAGCTTTTGGCAGCAAACACAACTCATCATGATATGCAAACTAGATCTATCATAAATTGGGCTAGATCCCAGAATAGGAAGACCATGCAGCTACAAATACATCTGTCTAACTGCAGAAGTCTTATAAAGCACTTCTATAAAAGCACTCTTTGTTTTGACTTGCAGGAGACAGAACAGTAGAGAGGAGGAAAAACAAAACACATGAACTAAAGTGTTGGATTAAATGTTCCTGCGTTGTCTCAAAAAACAGGACTTCTTGCAGTAGTCCAAGCTGACTACCCAAGCTGAGTTTACTGACCAATGCAGAAAACATCACTCTCTTAATCCTCTCCTATTAACTAATCCATTTCATTAATCAAATCCTATTAATTACTTCTGTTCCTTTTACATTTCATCTTGCTCATGCTCCATACTAGGTCTGTTTTTCACCATGGTATGGTATAAATTCCTTAAACAGTGTGTGGCTAGCAAAATACAAGCAAGCCATCAAGTAAGAAAACGTTCTGTAACTCTGTAAATCTGAACACAAGCTGAGACGGGAAGATATTTGCTAATTCATTAGGATGGAAATTCCCTACTGTTGAATGCTCTTTTATCCCATGGGCCACGTATGACCTAAAATATCAATAAAATCATGGACTTCAAAAAAAAAAAAAAGAAAAAGATGGGAACAGTTCTGAAGTGACTAACATGTTTGGTGATTAATATGATGAATATAGTCATTTTTCCTTTTGCTATATAGTACATGCGGTTGTTAAGCAAGATTAATTCATTAGGGAAAATACCCGGGCAATGAAAAGAGAAAATACACAGCCAAGTACAAATCACTTGGACCCCTGCTGCACATCCTGGAAAAGTCAATGAGAGTGGTATGAGATGAGGCTGCAGGGCTGTGTCCAGAGTAGCACACAGTCAAATTATGGCAGGGTTGTATTGTGGCTCAGTAGTTTTTTTGTTTGTTTGTATCTTTCATTTTTAAACATTAAATAACGTCAAGTACTCAGGATGAGTAATGACAGAAGGCAGAATGAAAACTTTCCCCATGTGAGATCCTAATAAAAACCAGGAGTGTAATGCATAAGTGACTGTAGGACTTCCATACAACTTCCCCAAATCTAAGGCTAAGGTTTGTATTTTTACCAGTTTATTGTAGGGAGGCTCATGGTGCATGGGACTGAAGAAGGACTGACGGCATGTGATACTTGCCAATGTATGCACAAAGGCAAGGTAGGTTTCAGGTATAGTCAAAAATCACAAGCCTTTTCCCATCTTATGGCCCAAGATCCTGGAGCCATTCCTTACCAGATGACCTAATCAAATGCTTTGGGTTTTGGTTTGGGTTGCATTATTAATTAAAGGGACATTCTTAAAGGCAGTAACTTGATAAGCTATAAATCTGCATCCATAAATCTCCTGGATTTCTTTGACATGGCTTCTGCTACCCACCTTGAATAAAGAGACTTTGTGATTTATTTTTAGAGAGGAGTTAAAAGAGATTTTTTTTTCCTCCCTCGTTGTTAACCAAACTGCCTTAGGTTCTTCCAGCCTATCTTTTGGGTTCTAAAGTCAGCTCATCTTAGCAACGAAGTATGGCTTTGATGGCTTTCTTCAGAAGTTGGACACAAACTATAAACCTACTTCTTGCTTGAAAAGAGAGTCTCTTTCCCTGGTATTCTTTTTGTATACATATGCACATATAAATTGTAAAGAAAAAGATTACAGAACTTTGAAGTGTTGCTTTACACTAACCACAACACCAGTTTTGTAACAAATGAAGTCTGAATCCAAAAGAAAAGATTCCACCTTATAGGAGGTGACAGTGTTTAGAAGAACAACTTTTCTACAAAATTAATCTTAATCAAACAGAATGCTGTTATTAAATAAGTAGCCAAAAACACAGTTTAAAGAGTAAAAGATTCTATTTTTAAGCCCAGTTTGCAAGACAAGGACATTTAAACCTCCCCTTTGAGTTCATCAACAGCCTACCTACATACATGCTATAGATCTAACGGTCAGAGTGGTTAAGGTTGAAAGGGACCTCTAGAGTTCATCTAGTCCAACCTCCCTGCACAAACAGGGACACCTAGAGCATGTGGCATGGGGTGGCATCCAGGAGGGTTTTGAAGATCTCCAGAGAAGGAGACTCCAGAGCCTCTCTGGGCAGCCTGTTCCAGGGCTCTGTCACCCTCACAGGAAAGAAGTTCTTCCTCATATGGAAGTGGAAATTCCCACGTTTCAACTTACACCCGTTGCCCCTCATCCTGCCACCAGCCGCCATGGAGAAGAGCCTGGCCCCATGCTCCTTACAATCACCTCTCAGGTACGTGACCATGTTGATCAAATCTCCGCTTGGCCTTCTCTTCTCCAGGCTAAACAGGCCCAGTAGCCATAGAAAGGATCAATGAACTTGTGTGTTCTGTAAATCTGACTGTTAAAATTGAACTTCAGAAGTCTATCCATTAACCCTAAATCTTTTGGTGAGAAAATAATTAAAATGAATGCATTGCTTGCACAAACTTGCATAGGACTTTGACAGTGGAGATAATAGACTGACACCCAACAAAAAACCCTCACCAAGCTCTTTACCAGGAGATTTGTCTGAGCAAGCAGAGTAACTGAAGAAAGTCTAAAGTAATGAAGAATAAATTACCTTCAGACTCTTCAAGTAAATCACAGGCAGCCAGGCAAGTAGCAGTCCCAGCTGCAGAATTCACTAACATGTGTACACACAAATATATATGCAAAAATCATATACATGCATACATGTATTTTATGCATGCATACATATGCAACATAAGATAACCTGCTGTGTATCTACTTGGAAATAGACAATAAAGTGCAATTTAGGAAATTTCTGTTCTTTTGTGGATTACAGGGCTTTCATGGAATGACAAATAGATACTTAAAAAGTAAATGCCAATATTTAGCACAATCACCAAGGCTATCTTATAAACTACAATATCCTAACACTAGGTAGTTAAAAGTGCATAACTGTCAAGCTAGCAGTAGGTGTAAAACTTCTTCATTAACTTCTGTCATTAATCCTTCACGTACAGCAAAGCAAACATTGCAGGTCCTGCAAAGCAGTGCTCCTGTGACCCAAGAGGCTTATGCTGGACTTCCTACTGCCCTCATGACATACCTCTCTCCTCTCTTTAAGGTCTTAAAGAACCCATACAAAAGCATTCTCAATTTGCATTCAAACAAAAAAATTCTTACACTGCTGTATAAAATCTAATGAGTATACCATGCAAATATGTTAGGTATTTATGAACGCAACTGCTCTCAAAGATGAGTAGAAACAAAGACAGTGAATGCATCTGCTCTTGCTCCCAAAAGCCAGGCCACAGGCATCACTCCTTGCCTCCTCCAGAATGCGAGGCTGAAGCTCCCGTGGACAGGGTTTGCCCTCTGCTACAGTTACCCCTTATAAACTCTAAGTAAAGCTAAAGTTTTCTTACACCTATTATTAAACTCTTGGATTCCAGGATTTGCACTCAAAAGAAAAAAAAATAAAGTGTGTTGACGCAGGTTGAGGGAGACAGGACTCAAATGAAATATCCAAATAAAATCTTTTGGGGAGCTTGGGGAAAAAAAAAAAAAAAGTTGCTTGGGAAGATGTTATATTAAGCTGTTGAATAAACTAAGCAGCTATAATAATGCCAGGTTTAGGTTGAACGACAGATGATTAGACACCAGAGCAGTGACTGACAGGAAATAGGTTAGTCACCATATACTACAGATGCTTACAAAGTTTCCAGCACAGCATTTTTCCCCAGAATAAAATGACAGCTCGAAGCTCAACTTTTAATTTCTAAATACCTGTGTAAATTTTGACAAATTTTCCATTTTTTCCTTCCTCTTGAGGGAAGGTTTTCAAATTTTCAGAATGATTTTACCTGAAAGCTTTGGGAAAGCAATATTGCTATGCAGCACCTGTTTAAAAACATGTGGAGTTACCCAACCCATCTGGGGAATGGACATGTGGGAATCTGTGTTTCATGAAAGATTCCAAGGCTTCAGGTTTGTATTCCAATTGAGAATTTATAAAGAAGAAAGTTGAAGCTTCAGAAATCCTTGTCCAGCTCTTCTAGACACAAAGATAGGATTTTTTTATTCAGCTAAAGTAAACAGCTGCATTGGAAAAGCTTTCAGTGATCCTGTAATATTCCTGCTCAAAACCAGCAATACACGAACTAGCTGATATTTCTGAAAATACAAGGATATAATCAAGTCTATATTTTTTTTAATAAAATGTTTTATCATCTTTGTTCTCCTCATCATGGACATGCTTTGAGCATGTTTAAGAATGTCAGACAAAAGAACAGCCCCTAACTTCAAAAATAAAAGCCACAGTCTTCACCATGTATTCTTAGGAGCTCTTTCTACCTTCTTCCTCAAAGATCCAGGCAAACAAGGACTAGTCAGAACCCGGACTACTATTTTTGAGAACCTCTAACCAGCATTGTCATACAAACATCCTGGTATGTACTTGCCTATTTACCAAAAAAATTCACTCTAGAGACCACATGAGCCATTTTAGAGGCTCATGGCACAGTAAATCATGAAAGGCAGAGTAAATAATTAGTGGTTAGTTAGAGGTGCAGACTCATCTTCTACCACTACAAGGCTCAGTCCCACTCTACCCTACTTTCAGTGATGAGTTCCCCATTCCCTACTTCTGCCAGCACTAACATTTTTGCGAGTGGAGAGTCAGATCAAAGATCTAACCTAGCTAAAGAGTAACCTTTAAAAATGTAATAGATTGTCTTTCAGACAGTGTATTTACCTCATCCAGCTGACCATATACCTACATAAATACTAGTGTCAGTACAAAGGAAAGCATGAAAACTAGCAGTAGGGGATAGAGAAGGAGAAGTAATGTCTGTGAGGTTATAGTGTCCATGAAGTTATACCCTAAGTAAACATAAGATTTTAAATGAGTCATAACAGAAATGCTCCTCCTTATCACACAAGCCTAACACTTGCATCTGCCTTAATGCAACACTGCTCCAGGCTCCAACAGCCTGGAAACTGCCCCTTCTCAATATCTTGAAGATCACTCAAACCACACAAGTCTGCCACCATCAACAAAGGGGTTGTCACTGCCCACTCCAGAATATAGAGAGTAGGAACTACGGAAGAGCATGTGTCCTATAAATCCAAAAGAGTGCTGTGGCAAGATATACAGGAGCGATATACATACATAGAGCATCTGCTCTTGCTCCCAAAAGCCAGGCCACAGGCATCACTCCTTGCCTCCTCCAGAATGCGAGGCTGAAGCTCCCGTGGACAGGGTTTGCCCTCTGCTACAGTTACCCCTCCTGGAAGCCCTCTCCTCATCTCTTGAGGCAAAGCTCTTCCTCAATCCATGAAAAATGAAGGTATAAGACTCATCTGACCCACAGGTCAAGCACTTCACAAGCACAGGTTACAGAATTAAAATTCTATTCTTGAAAAATTGGAGAAGAGAATCTAAGTTACTTTACACAATGTAATCCAATGGCATTTCATTATTTGACCTACAGTGTCACTTAAGACCTTATGAGACAACAGATGGACACATATGGATATTGCAGAAGCACCCTCACCACAGTCCTCTACGTAAATTAGTAAAGCAAAGAAGAAAACATAAAAGCAAACTTGGATACACAATACTGCAGAAAGTAATAGCAAAGACAAGACCAGAAACCTGTATCTTGGATCTCCTGTATCTTGGGATACATGCTACAAATTGATCCATGATGCCTTCCATTGTCAGTAAAATGAATTTTAATAAATAATTCTTTATGTGAGAGACTTACCTTTAGGAAGCATATGTGTTACAACTAATGTAGAGCACATCCATAAGATACTTTTTATATTTAACAACATCTTGACCTACAGATAAAGAAAAAATGAGTTAGTCAAAGGCATTCCACCATGGCCTTGTCAAGTGCTATAACTCAGTACCTCAATAACTGTCATTGATATTAGAATAAACTCATGATGCTTTCCATCTGCAAACATGCTGCCCAAGGATTCCTGTTTTCAAGACTTCCCCACACATTTTATGACGGAGATTTGTTATAATGACAATTGGGACATATTTAACACAGATTCATAGATGAATTTCAGATTACCAATTCTCAAGCGATATTCAGACTTGTCAATCCCCTTTGTGTGTGCTCCTCACCTCCTTCTGAGGTTGCTGTGCTCCAACTGAAAAGTGTGTTCATAATAGCATATTGTAATTTTTATTCCACTTCCTAGTTAATGCATTGAACATGAGCTAATACGGAAATTTAAGTGGTGCACTAAAAAAGCATAACAATTCCCATAAATGTCAGCCATTATAATGGCTTCATAATGGTCTCTCTTCATGGACGATATATTCATCAATTATAAGAAATAGCTTTCAACAACAGTTTGTGAAACACTGCTGTTGAAACGGTTTTATCACAAAAACTCCAGATTTCCCAATACTGCTCTCAAAATATACTACCTGCGCTCTTTGCTTCAGCTAGTAACCCAACCCAACATTTTTCTTCTCAATCCCAGACATATTACAGTTTAACTGCTATTGGGAATCTTGAAACTGAGATTTACTAGATATACAGCTATATTACAACTATAAAACTTGTATTACATATTTTAGAATTTTACACATGAGCATTTTAATGCTTAATATTTCCACATCATGTTTTAGGGCTAAAACAATAACTAATACAACCACAAAACTTCACAGATTATATTGAACATGACAGCCAAACTAATGCATACAAAGTAACAAACTCAGAAAACTACTGGTCATACATTCAAACTCAAGGAAGTCCTCTACACATCCTTCAGCTATAGCCCAAACTTCTCAAGAGTCTATGCAAATTTGGGTCCACCCTGTAATAGCTAAATGGCTCAGAAAGGAGGCAAAATATCTCAAACCAAGCCTTTACAATGAGGCAATCTCTAACACGAAAGCATCCCAGCTCTAACATAACAGCGTAACAGTTCAGAATTCCCATCCAAAAGTACTGGAAACCCAAGAGTGCTTCATTCCCCTGTATGATGATGGCCAGAGTTGGCTAGCTACACTGTATGCTGCAATCTGTTCCCAGGGCGTGTGGGGAAAGAGCCCAGCTGCTTTGCATGCAGCTGACCGCCCTTTGCCAAAGATGCCCTATCTTTGCTTCAGCCATTCAAGTGTCCTGAGATTATGATGTGATATCACTTCTTTTGCAACTCCAGCTCCATGGAATTTGCACTTTTTATGACCAAATCCTAAACAAGAACTGATATCTTAGACTTAATTCGTGTTGAGTCCTAGTCTCCTCTAACATTTTTGAAGACTAACACACATCCTCCAACAACACCCAAACGGTCTTTCATCTTTCCCCTACTTATACAAGCATGGCTGAACACGGATAAAACAAAACCATCCATTTAATAAGTAACTTTAAAAATCTAGACAGTGATTGTAGTCCTCAGAAATTTATCAGGGAAGGCAGTCAGGAGTGGAAAGGTTACACAGAAAGAGCTGCAGGCATCAAGAGTTCATCTGAAAGCAGTAGACCACTTTTCAAATAGAGCAGTTGTGTTTGCTTAGATACTCATGAAATGACCGCAATTACTACATCTCAGGAAATAAGAGGTCAGTTTAAGTCTATGCATGTGCACAAACTAGAAGGCACTTCAACCAGCCCTCATATCCTGAGACCACTGTGAAACATAACTCACAGAAATTACTACAAACTAGCTCCTCCACTCTAAAAAGGCACAAAATAGAAGTGCTGCAGAATTTGACACCCTCAAACACAGCAAATAGTTGACCTGCCTTCAAGATAGTGCTAAAGTTCTGGCCTTGATGAGACCGCTGTGGCTCCCGACCTTCTTTTGAAATATTCTGTCCATGTGTTTCCTATGTGTCACCCATTGGCTCATCAACAAACAAAATAGTGAAGAATAAATTGTTTACAAGCTTAGCTTTTCATATTTTCCCATACTCTTTATCTCCCTCCTCCCCCAGAAGGCAACCTTGGTTTCTCATACAACAAACAAAAGAAGTTCACAGAGAAAAAGAATAAAGGATTTGTTTTTCCTTGAAAATGGGCATGCTGCACTTAAACAGCACAATTTACATGTTGCTCTACACCTTCCATTCCACGGCATTTCCTTTGGGGGGAAGAAAGCCAACAGGCTTTCAAGTCAAACAGGGACAGGAAGGCTAAGGAAACATCAGTAGTCTCTTTGGAGGCCTCAGATTAATAGTTTCTAATGGACAATCCTGAAGGGCAAGGATTATTTCGTGACCTTTTACTTTTCACCCTACTCACAAGAGTGGCAAAAGCGAGTGTCAGTCGGTGTGAAAATGCTTTCACCTAACTGGTGTTTGGCATAAATGCTCTCTTGAGCAAGCTGTGATAATCCAGGATGTATCCTTTAATTGTTGAAAGTTTCAAAAATTTTTAAGACACCTCAGATTGTAGAGAGGCACTCTTGAACATAAGAGAGCAGCCTGCTCAGAACTACCACACAACAGGACTGGTGATCCAAGGCTCTGGGGCAGGCTCTGACAAGCAGTACCTACATACTCACCACACACCGATGGGTAGTCCTTCACACTCCTAGATGGTGCAACTAGTTCCACACCTAGGTAATTCCACCAATGCTACTGCATACAAGGGCTATGAGAACTAGCAGCGCCAGTTGCATTGAAGCTCAAGGCAGGACCTCATCTTCCCATTCCTTTACAGCTTGCGCGCACACACACACACACACACACACACACACAGAGCGTATCAGACACCATATCAGTGACTGAACTCCAAATACAATTTGAGGAACCATATGAAGAAGTCAGCAGCAGCTTGCAGGCACTAAACATGAAAAAATGCAATGGCAGCCCATGAAAACAGAAGGACAACTGAATAATCTGCAAGGCATCCTATGAGTGATGAAGCCTAGCTGATATCAGCCATCGGTACAGAACAGAGTATCTATGGCTTCTTTTTCTACACCTTCTCTCCCTGGAGGTGCTTTTTAAAGTGATGAAAGATGTTGCTTCAATCCTCGCCCCTTAAGTCCATGGGTATGACTCCCAGGCAACACTCAAGCATGAGGGTTTTGACACCCAGGTCCTCAGTGGGATCCAGCTAAGCTGCAGGTTACAGAGCGCTGTTCCACTACAGCAGCCAGAATGAGCACTACCTAACATGACCCCAAAGGGCAGCCAGTCTAGAGCTGGAAAGCAAAACTCTTCAAATGCAGCATCAGCAATATTCTTTAGGAGTTACTGGCAAGAGTGTTTACTGCTAGTCCCCAGCATCCCAATCAGTGCTGCCCACACTCCCAGGCGACTTTAATTAATCCCAATGTGATTATTCCCATCTCCTCTCCTGGTGCTGACTAACCCAGACTGCAGCTGACACTGCTGCATTGTAGCTTTCTGAAAAATAAATGAAATCCCTGCTCTAGTGCTGGTTTGCATTTCCCATCCCTGCACTCTACAATTTAGAAACCTCTGCTCAGTCCACAGCCAGTAATTAGCCAAAAGTTTTCTAAACACACCTTTTTCCACATCCCCATTTTTTTTTTCTTTTCTCTCCCCACTTGGTGTGACTATGCCTGGAGTAAAAAAAGCCATAACAGTATGGATACCATAAGGAAACCCTGCCAACTCAGGACTACAAGACTTGAGTAAGTGTTTAATTTCCACCATCTATTAAAACAAAATAAAATAAAAATCTTACTTTATGTGGCCAAACTTGGGTTGCCTGCTGGCTGGTTTCCAATCAGACTGATCCAGTTTACTAGCAGCTACTTCATACAAACAGATCTACACTGGGCACAGTGTCTTTTAATTGAAAGATGCCAAGTCCCTGGTAAACTTCACATCTTTGAAAAGCAGCAGTAAGGATGAAAATGTGTTCTTTTGGGGGAAGAGAATACAGTTCCCATTTTTACAGGCAGTGCTGCTTTGCCTTACAAAAGTAGTAGCTAAGCAAGAATTTGTATGAGCAATAAGTTCTGATCACATTCCAGCTTGTGTTTAACTTACAATGAAGGCTTGATGTCATACCAATGCAATTTTAATTTAACCAGATGGGAGAATATCATGTCTCTCCCTCTCTACGCCTTTTGGAAATTTCAGGTTAAGAAAGTGAATTATCCATGTAGCATCTACTATCCAAAACTTTTTCTCCTGAAGTTGGAAAAGTAAGAAATTAGCTACTTTCATAGAAGTGACACTGTCATAAGAGGTTGGAACTTTTCAGGTCATAGCAAAATGTCATAATGACACGTCCTACAGTTATATTGGGAAAGCTGGACACATTACTTGAGTAAAAAAAAAAAAAAAAAAGGCTCTGCCCATCTCCCCTTTCTGCCTATACAGTAAATTTAAGGTTCATAATAACTGAAAAAAAAAAATATCCCAAAGAAAATCTGGCACTAGAGAAGTGAATTAAGGTTACTGCTCCTACTAATGGATAAAACAGTAAATTACACAACCTTCCAGTGAAAACCAGGCAAGCTAGAACTGACCTATCCCAGATGTAGCACTTCTCTCGCTGCCTTCTGACTCTGGTTGAAACTTTTGGAGCTGCTATACTTTCTCAAACACACACAGTCTGCGTTTTCTTTTGCCATCCTTTGATCCTTTTGTGCCAGCTGACTGTTAATTGCTCACATGTATTAACTTAACCATAAGCTCTGTTTAATTAACTTAGCCTGTTTCACCACGTTTCTGCCATGTGATTAATTAGTTCACTGTGCTGCCACTTGGTTGGCTTGGCCTGTATCTGATTCATCACTGGCAATGCAAAGTTGCCTCCTGCAATAGGGCACAAGGCCATAAGGGTCTTGAGGGCCTCTGCCCTAACCTCTCCTCACCGCTTCCCACACCAGCAGCCAGCAGGGTCTGCAGGAGTCCCCTGGTGCTGGAGTCACAACAGGCCGGCAGAGCTGCCTCCAGCCCCAAGCATGAGCAGAGGCGCAGATGGGAGAGTGACCAGAGCACAGCATGTTCTGGCAACCCTCGCTGGCTCTGGCAGCTACAGGGAGGCTGCTGCGCTAGAACATCCCCCTCTCCCGGCCAGCAATAATTTATGCCAGAAGCTGCTCTGGACGCGGAAGCAGCCTCACTGGGACACAACAGAAAAGCGCCTCAGGTAGAGCCTGCAGCAGGGTCCACAACCCCATGTGCCTGCAGGTCACCCATACCTTGTGCCCATCCCAGTCCTGTCTGTGGCACAAGCACCATTCTCCTGCCTCCTGCTGAGCTTCCTCTGGGTATTCCTGCCCTTCCTTTCCCCATCTGCCTCTCACCTATGTCATTGCTGTGGCCATGATGGCAAGAAGAATGTGAGAGTAACAGCAGGGGGAAATGAGAAGGAAAACTGGGTGAGAAAAAGCAGAAAGTATCAGAGCTCTTGTCCCAAGAAAGGGTAAAATCAATGGAGACCCCTTTACTGCCTTTCTTCTATCCATCCAACTTTGTGGGACAGGAAACACCACGCCTACAGCTACCAAGCAGAGCAGTAGAGCACCCTCCTGCCCAAGGAGTAGGCTCATCCAAAGAGCACTGATGCAGCTGCATACGCTGCAAGCACAGAACTGATTTAAACACAGCTTGGGGCATTTACAATCCACAGGCCACAATGCCACAACTACCCTAGGAGCAAAGAGTGCAGCATGAGGCCAATGGGGTCATCAGCACATCTGACAGAGGCTTCCAGCTTCAGTGCTCTGAGGCCAGTTGAACTGATTATATTTGCACTATGGGCAGGGAACTTAAGGCCCTCGAATAAACACACACACAATACACGTGCAAGGACATTTGTGAAGAGTTACGTACGCAACACATATTGAAGACATTAGCATGACTGTTCTTCTGCCTCTACAAAGCACTTAGGAAAGCTAAAAGCTTAGTTTTTTTTTTTCCCTCCTGTATAGGTGTTATTACAACTAGATCAGGTATTTCCCTCATTAATTAGAAATGGTTGTGACATGTTCAGAATAGCACCACGCGCAGCCTCACAATGCATGTAGTAACTTCACCAGCTCGTGCGCTACCACCAGTCCCACAGCCAGCTGTGCACACGTGGGAGCAGAGCCCAGCCCTGCACGAGGAACCAAGCAAAGCCTCAGAGGTGGTCTGTACCTGTGGTCCCCAGCCTCCCCTGCAGTTATCATCCAGCACACTACATGCTGTAGGCATATACTTTCATCTTGCTCTCTGAGAAGCAAGTTTCCTGTGGCTGCTGGCAGAAGATCCCAAGAGCAACATGATGCCTGAAAGCTAAGGACCAGGGAGCACCAGTCCACACTGCCACATGCAAGTCCCAGCTCATTCACCATCCATGCTACCCCCTTGCCCCTCCATTGGGCCCCATGTCCCCCCACCTCTGAACTGGACTCTTCCATTGGCCCCAAGCCCTTTGGTTGAGCCCTGCATCCATCAGAGGTGCCATGTCCCCTTCAGCTGCCCCTCAACCCTCTTGGCTGAGCCCAGCATCCCTGACGGGGCTTTCAGCCCGTGTTCCTTCAGGAGCATCTCCCTGCGGCCCCAAGCCCCGCTATGCCACCCAGGGCATCCCCTGCGCCCCTCACGTGAGCCCTGCACCCCTGCCCGTGCCCCACACACCCTGTGTCCCCGCAGCAGGCCCCCTGCCCCCCAAACGCCCCACGGCTGCCGCGCACGGGCCCCGCGGCCTGCGCTCCTGCCTCCCCCCTCCGCCGGCCCGGGCCCCGCGCCCCCTCCCGCCGCCGGCAGGGGGCGCCCGGCCTCCGCCCGCCGCCCCGTTCCTCGACAGCGCGCGGGGGCGGCGGCCGCGCTCCGCTCCGCCCGGCCCCGCGCAAGCCCCGCGGAAGCCCCCGCGCCTGCCCCGGCGCACGGCGCGCGTGCAGCAGCTGCGTCCGCGGAGCCGCCGCTTCCAGCGATGACATAGGTTTTTCCCCTCGCGTTTGCATTGTGTCAAGACGCGCGTCCCACACCCTGACATTTACAGAAATCTGGACACGTTCTTCAGTTCGCTTGAGTAATAAGTCGCAGGCTGGAGGCGCGCGAGTTGCGGCGCCGGAGCCCGCCCGAGCGCAGGGAACCTCCGCGCGCTGCCCCGCTCCGAGACTCCCCAGCAGCCCAGGCACAAGGCTCCTAGGAGAACTATATATATATATATATTATATACATACATATGCATTCTTACGTTGCAGCCACCGACTTCTCCCTTCCCCGGCAACACGCTTCACAGTAAAAGCCACCCATCCCTATATTTGACTCGACTTTGTTTCAGATCTGCCAAGTCTTACTCATTTTTTGGAATGAAACTCCTTTCTTTCAGTCTTTTCTTTTTTTCCCCCCCAAAAAAAGAAAGAAAAAGAATATTTAAAGCCTCCCTGTCCTGGGCCAGATTTCTGCAACACGTTTCAACGGCGAACGGATTAAGCGCCCCCCGTCACCTCTTTGCAACAAAAGGGAAGCCCCCCTGGCCAGACCTTGCGCGCCCGGCGGGCGGGCGGGCAGCTCCCCAGGTAGCCGCGGGACCAGGGGGGCGGCACGGAAGCCCCGCACCGCTTTGTGCGACCAAGTTAGGCCGGAGCCGCCGGAGCGGCTCGGGCTTCTCCGCCGAAGGGGCTCCCGCCTTTTTTTTTTTTTTTTTTTTTTTCCTCCCCCCTCTCTCCCCTCTCTCTTCTTCTTTTCCCGCCGCCGAAACTCCCTGGGATCCTTTCACGACGCTCTCACTTTCTTTGTAACACAAAGGAGGGACCCCAAGGAGCGAGCGGAGGGGGGAAAGCAGTGCCCCCCGAGAAGCTGCTCGCGGGTGTAAAAGGGGGGCGTTTTGCTCCGCTGACCTTGTGATCCTCCTCCTCGCCCACCGCCTCCCTTTTAGCATGAAAATGTGGCTCAAAGGACGCCTGCTTTCTGTCTCCCCTGGAGGGATGCTTGTCTGAGTCTCGCAGTCCCACTGCCTCGCTCTGCCCTGGGAACAGCTTTCCAGGAACATCGGGGAGGAGAAAGGGAGGGAAAGGAGAGGAGGATGGAGAGAGGAGAGGAAAAAAAAAAAAAAAAAAAAAAAAAAAAAAAGGATGGGGGAAGCACAAAACACCATAACACCAGAGGAGAGTGAGCATACACTTTTCCAAATGTGAAAAGGGGGGGGGGGGGGGGGGGTCTTCAGACCTTCTTGCCGCTCCTGCTACATGATTTTACAGTGCTTTTGTGCATTTAATACCCGTGCAAAATAGCTGCTTCCTTTCTCCCTCCTGAGTCCCATCGCACACCAAGGTGCAGCTCTACCTTCCCATCCATTCAAACAACCAATGCGGAGACTTCTGTCAGCGCTTCCACCCCCGAAGTCTTCTATTTCCTAGTTTTCTTTGTTCTCCTCTTTGCACAACGAGATTTTTGTAGGTCCCAGAGAATCCCTTCTCCTCTCCCTCCCCGCGTGTTGTTGAACTTACCCAGGTTGCTTAAATTCCCCAATCACTGATATTCCTTCTCTCTCCCTGAAGGTCTGCAGTTCAACTCTTTGTTTACAGGTACCAACAGCAAAACAATCGCTTTAAATCTTAAATCTTACACTAGGTGCTTATTGGCAAGGAAAAAGAAAAGCATTAAAAGAATATAGTTACCTTAAAAGGTAGTGTGTTGCAGAGATTGCAAAAAAAATCACAACGTGGTGCTAGGCTAGTCCAGAGATCCCAGTGGCCGCATGAAAGAGTAAATCCCCTTGTTAGTGCTGGGAGGAGATGCTGGTTCCGGGGTCTCCCCTTCTCCCAGAGCTCGCTCTCTCCTCCCTCCCCACAGGCGAGCACCTGACTCCGAGCTCCTGCGCTGAGCTGTGGGCAAAAGGAGCTCGCCTACAAGTTCAAATGCGAGCCTCCGCCACCCATCATTATTATATCGTTGTACCGTCAGCGCTGCAGAGGAGGGGCGCTGGCTCGGGGAGAGGAGGGTTCAGAGGCTCTTCAAGAGCCTCCTTGCAATTGCAAAGCTCCCGCAGCTGCTCGGCGCAGGAGAGCCCCCAGCGCCTGCCTCGGCGGGCGCTCCCGGGCCCGCCCGGCGCGGGGGGAGCAGCGCGACCGCCCCCGGCCCCGCCGCCGCCCCCCGACCCGGCCCCGGTCCGGAGCGGCCCAGAAGCCGCCTCAGAGCCGCGCTGCGGCGGCGGCGGAGAGCGGCTCGGGCTGCGCCGCTCGGCGCGCAGGCATCAGCCCTCGGGAAAGTGTGAAAGAAACATTGTTCCCTAATTAAATAATTAACTGGGAAGAGAATGGAGAGACCTCCTCTGCTCTGGCTCCCAAAGCCAGCTAAATGGGGAAAGTGAGTGGGCCTGAAATCCTCTCCCCCCCCCCCCCCCTTTTCCTCCTCCCATCTCAGCGGAGGTTGTAATAAAAGAATATATTGGTAATTGTTCCAAACTTCCTCCAACTGTGCCAATTCACAGGCAGTCTCACATCTACAGCCTCCCAAGCCAAGCTTCTCCACCCTAGCTTTACGCATCTCCAGCCGCTTTTCTTTCTTTATTGAGATTAGAGGCTGTGCTTGCATCCAAAACCCTTGGAGATGAAGTCATGAGCAGAACTCTAACCCACCCTTCTACAAGGGACTCTCACCAATTAAAGCTCGGCCCCTGTTTCACATGCAACTCCTTTCCCAGGATGTACCTATCCTGCTGTGTGACAGAGGCACCCTTCAGCAGGCACAAAATCCTGGCAAGCAGCTGTGCCTTGGCACGCTCGCTCCCAGAGGAGCGCGTGCCACGTTCTCCTCCCTTCAGAAGGTGTAAATCCAGGCCCAGCAAAGAAGAGCCTGAAGACATAGGTGTGTCTGATCTGGGCACGTTTCTGGCAGCCTCAGGCGCAAACGCTAGGAAGATGCAGGAGGGGGTTTCCTTCAGTGCCTCTCACTATTATTGTTCCAGCTCCTGTATCCCTGGAGTTTTGCTGACAGAGAGTTTGAAACGAGCCCAGAACATTTCCCAACACAGCCTTCAGCGCCAAACTGGAGAAGTGAGAGGTAGAGGAAATTGCAGCCAAGCAGGGGGAGACAGAGACCTGGGGGCTTCACCCAGCTCACATTCGCCTGAGCCATGGGCCCAAAGCAGGACTGCAAGGATCAAATCCTTATCTCGCCTCCAGAGATTTGGCTTGTTGCTCTTTCCTCCTTAAATAGGGTAAATCCATAATTACTCACTACCATGGGCTTTAAGAGTGGCTAATCCCTTCTCTTATGCGAGCAAAGGCTATATTTGGCCACAGCAGCCCCTCAGCACTGGGCGCAAATCATCACGCTCAGCCCTTGCATTGTGCCCTGTGCAAGCAGCCTGGAGCAGGAACGTTGGCTTGCAGGCTTTTTAAATCCTGAAACATCATGCCGTGAACGAGTTGACAGAAATGTAACTCGATGCTTTAAAATGTGTGCTATAAAGTGCTGCATATTTTGAGGCTTTTTTAATGCAAGAAGTTTCACACAAAAGCATTACAGTTCATTTTTGAGCCATGGGGGGTGGGGAGGGCAGAGCTGCTCTCTGCTTCCCCCCCTCCGTGTGAGCCTGGCCCTCCCTGCCTAGCCACCCTTCCTCTGAAGCCATGCGCACTTCCTCTGCACAATGTTGTGATTAAGGCAGAAAATTGAACTTTGAATTTCTTAAGCATTGGTTCAGAGCAGCCCCCCCACCACAGCTCTCCATGACATAAGGGGATATGCACTACACACATAGTGCTCCTCTCACCACAGGCCTATGGGCTGCAGACCAAATCCTTCGAAGACACATGCGCAGTTTGCAGCTCTCTTGGATGGATCTTCTCCTTTGTGTCAGCGCCAAGGCCATGGCCATCACCCATTCCCTTTTCTGCAGCTCTTGGACAATGTCATGGGCCTCCTACCACAACCCTAGGCCACAAGAGAGGGGAGCAGGGAGCAGCCAATGGCACTGTGTTCTCCACCTTTCCAATTCAACCTCCAGGAGCTCTGCAGAATGAATGAGGAACTGCCAAATGATCAGGCATCAAGGTCAAACTTACACTAGTTCAGATGTCCCCTCCAGTCCTGCCACCCCTGACATCTTTCCAGCTTTGTCTCCACTTGTTCTGCTTGTGTATGTTGGCCTCAGGCAGGACAGGGGTGATTTTTAACAGTCAAAGTAGAAGCCAGCTCTACAGCCCTGGTCTTGCTTCTCCATCACCTCTTGACATGAAGCCACAGAAGATTGAGTGTTTGCTCCTGGCTAAGGAAGTGAAGAAAAGTCATTGAATTCCTCCTCTCTCTATCCCTGAGAAGATCTTAATTCCCCTGTAGAGCTGGCACCTGTGGGCTGGAGCACAAGCTTGTTCTCACATCTCTGGACACCACAGGAGCAAGCAGGAATAGCCAAGGTGGCAAAGGTGCAGATGCCCCCCACCTTGGGGCATCCCTGTGCCTGGGGGCCCAGGCACAGGGCTGCTCCTGCCAGCCTCCCCAGAGGAGGGGAAATGAGTAGAGTTTGGCAAGGGGTGAAGGGCGTTACTCTATCTTTGCCAAGCGGCACAGCCAAGAAGCAACGACAGGTTAAACCACAGAGCTAAGGGAGCGTGGAACGGCCTCGGATGCGCTTGCTTCTATCCCTTTTTTTTTTTTTTTTTTTTTTTTTTCCGCCACGGGAGGGAAAAGCGATGAGTTTTAAAGAAAAGTCCTGCCCGCGGCACCAAGTGCCGGAGCCCTGATGGGACCCGGGCGAGCAGACGTTCATTCATAGCGCGGGGAAGAAGCGCAGACTGCCGAAACCGCCCCTTCCCCTCCTCCTGCCCTCCCGCGGGACCCGGTTCCGCTCCACGCGGGACCGGCGGCGGCTCCCGGCGACCCCGCGGAGCCTCCGGGCCCCGCAGCTGCCCCCGCGCTCCCTCCGCGCTCTCCCGTCTTTCCGGGGGCCTGGGAGCGCCGGGAGGAGGGAGGCGCTGGGGACGCAGCGGCGGCCGCACAAAGGAGCGCGCAGCCCCCGGGAGCGCCTTTTATGCCCTTCCTTGAAGCGCGGGGAGAAGCTTGTTTCTGAGGAGGAGGAGGAGGAGGAGGGAGACCTCCCAGCCACCGGCTCTCCCCTCGGGACACAAAGGCACACGCGGGGAGCGGAGGTAGCAGCGGGGAGCAGGCAGCGCCAGCCAGCCCGGCTTGCGCGGTGCGCAAGAAACGTGGGGCTGGGGCGGGGGGCAGACGGGGAAGGGAAGTCATCCAAAGGCTCGTCAAGCCCAGAAGAAAAGAAAACACTAGAGGAAGGAGGCTGGTTTACGCTAGAGCCCCTCAGGGTTTTTAAGAATGGTGAGAAGCATCGGGGAAGGTGAGGAGCTAATCAGACTAGAAAAAACAGACCTCTAAAATCTTACTTTTCTCCCCTTCGTGCTTTATTTAATGCTCTCCTTTTACCATGAGAGCTATCATTGCTGCAATGAACCAGAAATCACCTAGAAAGCAAATCTTTCTCTCCTCTCAGCAAGATCATGCAAACTTCCTCATTGTCTGAGGCCCGAAACACTGTCTGATTTACCGTGGATGTTGAACATTTCTCCCTGTAAATAGCTTAGGCAGAGTAGAAATAGTAAACCTTTGCATAGGCTTCCAAATATCTCCCATGATAAATCATTGTTTTCAGATGTTCAGACTTCTGTGAACACCCCCCCACCACCACCAACAACAGGAAAATGTTTGGGCTTTGTCTCAATCCTAAAGCAATATTGTTTGAGAGGAAAAATATCCTATTAGTTACATCATAGTCCTGAGATGATGAAAAATATTATTTTCATTACAGACTTTTTAAGCACAGGTTTTATGTTTGCTGACCCAACAATGGTTATTATTTTACATGTGAAACACAGACCTTAAATGGTTCTTTATGAGAAACCATTGTTTCTGAAATATCTGAAATTAATTAGATCAAGGCAATGGCCAATGTGCAGATGTCAAACTGAGCATCTGTGGAGAAAAGGCTTTCCATCCCTTGAAAGAATATTAAGGCTAAGAGTCAGAAACATAGTCAACTGAAGAAAAATGCATTTACCTGGTGTAAGTTCTGTGGAGCCAACTTCTGTGGTTTTACTATCACTTTCTCTTTTTTTTTTTTTTATCCCTCTCCTTTTCCTCCTGAACTGCTGTGAGTGAAAAGCCTTAAAAGTGATGGAAATAATTCATGTAATTTGGATGCCAGCAATGCTAAGGTCAGTTCAGGCAAATTGGAGATCCTTGTGAAGTTATTCTATTTGGCCTACTAGCTCTAAAGGTCTAACTTCCCATTGCCTTCTACTTACAACCTGAGGTGCCATGCCAGCTGGGATGAAAATTAATCCATCCCTCCAGTTTTCCTCTTAAAGCTATAAGAATGTATGTGATTCTAATGTGAGTCAGTTATCTACAATTAAGTATGTTTCCAAAAACCACAAAACCATTCAGAACAATAGCCTTCTGCAAGTTCTCAGATTCTGTATTGAAGAAAAGCTTTTCTCAGTCATTCTCTTTCCTATGTTTCAAGCCAAACGCATTTTTACAGACAAATTAAAACTCTTAAAAGTAGTCAACCTTAGCAGCAGTTGAAATGATAGCATGTACAACCCTTTCTCAAATGAAACACTTCACTGCTTATGTCAATGTTTCTTTTGTGGCAAAACCCTTCTCCACCTACTTTTACTCTGTGTTTCTGCAGTGGAGGAGACAGCACTAAGCTATGAAAAACCATGAATAGTGTGTTTCATTTGGTAAAAGAACAAACCACAATTGACAGTTAGGCATTATTTCTGCATTAACTGTAATGATGCAGACACCGCATTATCTAAACAAAGATAGTCAGCTTCCAGCACAGTTTATCAGAAGGAGGGCCAGGACACCAAGGCTTTCAGCGGCACTTGCCTATGGCGAAGAACCTTGTGACAGAAAAACATTTTTCTCCCACATTTTAACATCTTATTCTGTTCTAATTCCTCTACTCTGAAGGCAAAGGGCCAATTCGGGATATTTTTACATATGCAGGGTGGCTCTCCTTCCACAGCTGGTCTCACTGAAATCAGGAAAACTGATGCCATTTGGTTCTGTCCAGCGTAAGCAAAAGTACCAAGTTCTGTCTTCACCTTAAGCAGATCGGCTCTATGCAGCCAGAACCAATTCCTTAAAGAATACTTGCTTTGTAATTTTGGGGAGGAGCCATCGGGGTGAACAGGTCAGTGCTGAGGTCCTTCTCCACGCTGATCCATATGAGGACAGAACACAGCACTAAGAAAGTGCGAGGGAAGGAACTTATCAGTACGGGGTGGTTTGAGCCATAGTCAAGTGTTGTGCTAATCCCTACTGTCTTGCACTTCCTCTGATAAACTTCATCCTGGACACACATTATTTTTGTTTTGATAATTCAGTAGCTGCATCGTAAGTTTCAGTGCAGAAGTAATCCTGAATAATCAAATGTGGTTTTGTTCAATTACTGGTACTGAATGAAATGAGCTTTTCATAACTCCCTACCTCCTTTTTTTTTTTTTTTTAATGATATGAAGGTACCACAATTGTGTAAAGAATAAACTCCGCGGGTCTGGCTCCACATTGACGGAGCAAGCTTTTCAAACAGATTAAGACAGATTTTTTTTTTGACTAATCTCATTTTCTTTTTTTTTTTTTTTTTTCCCCAGGCCTTCTCATCCCTTGGCTAAAGCAATAACAAACATTTGCAATGAGTTTAATCCAAAAAAAATTGAAGTCATTAGAAAGATTCCACTGATTCCACTGGTTCTAGACAGTAGGTTATTCTTGTATGAGGAGGAACAAAGAAAGATGGCCCCCAAAACAGAAACAGTAGAAAAGGGATTCTGCTTTTTTTTTTTTTTCCCTTGTCCTCCATCATGCACAAAAAAATCTCTACCTTTCTTCCCAAGAAGGTCCTTTTGGCAGATAAAATAGCCAGGCATTTTGGTAGCTGTTAGCACAGGTCTTACCATGAAGTAGTTACAGGCAAAGAAAATCAGAGTCATAATTTACCTTGAGAAAAAGAGTGTGTAGGCAGGTTTGCAGATTTGAGTCAGGCCCATTCCAGATACCTCTCACCAGTCAGTTTTCTGACATGGCAAGGAAAAGATTCTGTGATGAATATACAAACAATCTCATATAAAAAGGCAAAAGGATTCGGCAAATACCTCTTGAAATATAACATGCAACTTGGAAGATTTTTGGAGTATTTGCTAAGATTTTCCACACAAAAGAGAGGAAAGGCCAGGTGAAGCAGCAGACAGAAATTTCCATCCTTTCCTTTTAGGAATGTCTCTCTCCAAAGTGGAGCAGGCAGGCAGGGCTGGCAGAGTCTTGGCTTCAGCCAGCAGCTTTGCTATCCATTGAAAAATCCAGCCACTGCTGACTCCTCAGCAGAGCTTCTATCCCTTGCCCCTGTCTGATGAGTCCCTGCCAAACTGAAAACTACCCCACTTTGCTGAATGTTCTGTGATTTTTAATGCTTTTTTTAAAAAAATGGTCTTAAAGCAGGAAACGCAGTACTTAAGAAGCTCATTTGTATTTAAACAAATACATGAGTCTCTGTGGAAAGTAGAGAAAATTTTGTGAATAGGAATCAGTTTCACTCTAAAGGCTCAGAGCACAAATAAAAGTAACCAAAGACAAAAAAAATCATAATTCATAAGGCAATTTTACTGTTTTGTACAGATTTGGGCTCCAATGCTTTGGAAAGTCTGCAATTGTCAATAATGAGACTCTATCAACAAAGATGCGGGAAAATTAGTCTCCAAAGCATTGAGAAGGATAGAAAACTCTCCTCCTGCTTTGATGTATGATTGCTCAGCCTATGAAGGCACATCTGCAGGATGTGCGATACAGCTTTTGGAGACTGAACGCATCCAGTACCACGCCATCCCAGAACACTGCCCTTGCTTCAGAATCTGCCGTACTCTTCAATCACACACAACTTCAGGACCAACTATCCAGCTAACAGGATAAACTTACAGAACACTTTTCCGTCTTTCTCAAGACATCTACTTTTGGTCATACAGAGTGAGGCTGTGACTTCCAAAGATGACCTGCAGAAACTAATTCTGCAGCAGCCTTTGGACACAGAGCCAGCAGTGGAAAAAGCGTGATTGGTAGACTAAGAATCTGGGTTTGTACCTCTTAAGGCCTGTGTGATCCCGGAGACTCCTACACTGCAAAGGAAAAAAAAAAAAACAAGGAAAGAAATATGTTAAAACCTATTAACTTTGAAATGCCTCCTGAAAACTATGTTGTGAAAAAAATATTTATAGACATATCCCTTGATATGAAAACTAAACAATAAATCATTGCTGTCTGTTTTCCTGTCTTATAGGCCCATGCCTAAGCACTCAAAGCATAAATAACACAGCCTATTAACTCTCTGAAATCTGATAAATTTGCTAGTGGAACTAAAGGATAGGAGAAAGGAGAAAGTGCCTACAGAAGTCCTTGAGAAATGCTGTAAGTAGGCCCAGGAAGGTGAAAATGAGGCTGAAAGAGATGAGAACCAAAGATGGTCTATTGTGATCAAATAGGAGTCACCAGAAACAGAAAATGAACTTAAAATCTAAAACTGATGGAACCATAGAAGAACAGACAAATGTTAATATTGGAGAGAATCAATACTGCCTCTTCTTTTGTATAAGTTCTAGCTTTGGCATCTGGTTTGTAACATAGCAGTTACAAACATCTCTAGGCTTGGTTCAGCAGAGACCTTTCTGGTAGGAACATCAGTGCATCATGAAAATCTGCAGTCACAGACCCTCCACTTCCTATGGGAACAAATGTAGAATATTCTGGGGCAGTTTATTTTGCTCTCAGCAAAATATATGATTGCTGACACATAGTCTTCATGAACATACCTCAACATAAACCACAAGGACACCACAATCTGCTACCATGCCAACTCCAACGGTCATACCACGCAAATATAACAACGAAGACACCTTCCCAGATGAGCTCCTTCCTTGAACCTTGTGCATCAAGCACTGCTAATAACATGCCTCTACAGACACAGAATGGGGAATGCTGCCAACCGCTCAAAGAGCTGGCAAGTGGTAAGTCCTTATTTCACGGTTCCTAGACTCAGTTACCAGCAAGTATCAGCAGGACTAAACTATAAGCAAATATTACTCAGCAATTTCTGCCACTCTAGCAAGTGCTGTCTCCCAAAGGCACATTCCATTACTATCCTGTAGCTGCTTAAGGATAAAATAAAGCTTTTCTGATATGCAAATATTTAGTGATTTCTACTGTCATGGTGAACAGGATCTCTCAGAATTGAAGAATGAGAGTAGCTTTAGTGTTTATAATGTTAGCTATAGGGACTTAAAAAAAAAGCCCTTTTCAGTAGAAAATCACACAAAAGTACCACAAACTTTACAAGACTCTCCTACATGCCAATGAACTTATCCAAGTTATTTGTCTGGCGCAGGAGCACAGCCGAGGTTCCCTCTTCTACTTTGACTACACATCTGACTGGGCACATACTTTCAACACAAAGGCCCCAACAGTTGACGTTTCCATGCTCAAAGGGGTTAGATAGCACCTAGTGTTATCTCTTCTGGGTGCTGAGCTTGTAAACAGGAATGGTGACCTGCTCCTGAACAGATAAGGAGCTCTCCTGCCGGGGGCTGCCTCAGCAACCTTGGTGTGGACTCCTCTTGGGCTCCCAGAAAACTCCTACCGTACAGAAGTTCTGTAATCACCACGGGTCCTTCCAGCTGCTCCTGCCATCAGTAATGGCCTTGTCAGTCAAGAAATGAAGGAGATTGTGGTAAAATAAACATAGATAAACTCACCTGCTCGGTATTTCATTTCAAAGGATGAGAGGTGATCCAGAACTGCTCAGATTAAGTGGGGATTTATTTATTTTTATTGCTTTTATCTTCAACCGCATTATTGCACAGAATATTCTAAGACAAGCCACTTAAGAAGCATCTGTTTCATTGTCTCCTTTCTCACTATATTTTTCTTCTCCTGGTACAGATGCACAGGAGATAAGGGAAGCTGTGCTTGCAAACGTCACTGCTGAAATCAAAAGTAATGCTATCCAGGAACTGCCTTCACAGCTTCTGTGTATTCCATATTATCAGCATTCCAGAATATCACACATTTTAGTTTGTAGTGGACAGCTAACCACTTGAAGATGGTGTCAGCCACCTGAGAGGCCATTTTGGCCACGGGGTGGTACGAGAAGACTCATAGGGTTGAGGAAGTTTGCTTCTTGTAGACTACCTTCTGGCTTGTTCCTTTGGTGGGTGGGTTCCTCTTGCGTTGACACCCGGACAGACTTTGCTCACTCAACTTAGTGCACCACTGGGAAAGCAGAGGCAGAAAACCGACCTGGCAGAGGCAAGGCAAAAGCACTCTGAAGCCTGCTGGGGTATGATCACGGCAGCGATCTATCTTGGATGTAGCCAAACAGAGAAGGAGTTGGTGAAATGCCGCAAAATGGAAAGAGCTTGGAGACAGCATTGCTGAAGGAGGAGTGTCAAAACAAACTCTGCAGAACAACCCTCCCATGCATGAGGGATGACAGAAAAAGGCAGAAAAAATAAGTATTTGTTTTGTTCTTTGTTTACTTTTTAATAAAAATAGGCAGCCTAGTGTTTGAGGGTTGTTAGCTTTTCTTGCTGACTTGCAGCTGGTGCATTTTTCACCCACTTCTGTCAGAATTTATTTGAGTTTGTTACTGAACGCTGATCAGACTTTGCCCCTTGCTTTACTTAGGCTCAGAATTGCTTATACAGCAAACACTCTCTGCTAGGGTTCTCATTAATCCACTTCTTTGTTGGGGTTTCCTAGAGGAATTCCTATTTGGCAAACCAAACAGAATTAAAAGGAATGCATCTATACTAAGAATATCCACCTTGGGTCTCTGGACTCTATTGTCCCATCAAAATTAGACTAGGAGGCCCCCTGCGTTTGCCTGCTGCCATGATTCCCATTGGCACTTGATAAAGAATTACTAACAGACTAAAGTCTAGAAACTTAGTAAATGCAGTATTTGTGGAAAGCTCTGGCAATGCAACTTGCACTCTTGAGGCTGGAGCTTCTGCAATGGGAGAAATGGTATCCCTACCACTAGGTGGCAGGGATCTTCTTACATTTTCCTGCAATTAAACTGAACATCCGATGCTGTTTATGAACACTGCCCACTCTTTTCAATAGGCTAAAGAGACTGAGGCTCAGATACATTTTTTTTTTCCGACAAGATTGCTGAATATTCTACAGCTTAGCTTGCCTTTGTGGGTTTTTTGTTTGTTTGTTTGTTATGTTTCATTTCATTTCGTTTTTTTTTCAAAGGCTCAGATCTCACAATGAGCTCTTTGCCTCTGCATTTGTTTTGTTGAAACTTGTCAACCTCCTACATGTATGTAAACTTGGATCCTTTCCTTGAGAGATAGTACCTGTTATTGAAAGCAGACAACTTTCAGCCCCAATTCAACATTCATTTCTTCTATGTAGCTGAGGTATCAGACTCAACCAATATTCTGTGAAGAAAAGACAATAAAGCCAGTTTGAGCCTTCTAGCCACTCCTTAAACACAGAGCAAATTTAAACTGCGTGAGAGCTTGAAAGCTTGGCAGTACATGTTCCTTAAAAAAAAAAAAAAAAAAAAAAAAAAAAGGTTGAAGGGGTTTCACTGTGGCTTATATGACATTTCACCTCATGTTTTAAGTTGCTATAAAGTCTAGTTTAGGTCAAACTGATTTTGGCAGAAAACCAGTCATAACTAAGAGCTCTATAGTTTCCATCTGAAAACATAAATCTACCAGCAGGCTCATGGGCAGCCCATACAAGGTTTGCTGAATCTTACAGCTCCAGACAGTAAGGCTTTCAGTGAATGTATTCTGATATGTAGTTTTGGTTATGGTATGTAGATATGTAGCTTGGTCATTTGGAAAGCATCTGGGTGCAAGGATAGGAGGACAGATAGATAAGTGAAATGTAGCTTTCCCAAAACTCAGACACTGTTTCTGACAAACAGTGGGCTCTTTTACACAGCCTCTTGAGAGGCTTGGCGGAAGCATGTGGGATGCAAATGGGAAAAGGGTATGAGGAGACTTACACAGTTTTAATGTGCACACACATATATTTATAATGTGTCATCTGTGATCAACTATACATCCCTTCATACCTTCACACTCCCATGGACCATTTTCTTTTTTATTCATCCATTTTTGTTAATTCTGTTCTTTGGTAAAATTGGAAGCTTCAGCATTGCAGTGTCTTGCATACCCTTTTGTACAGAGTCACCTTCCTCTACATTTCGTGGATTACTATCACAGAAGGATGAAGACTTTATTTGGCAGATCTGTGTTTCTGCAGAGTGCCTTGAGATGTTCAGTTTAACAGAAGTACTCGTATTTACAAAAGCAAAGAGGAATGTCTCATTTCAGATTTGTGAAATTATTTAATAGACTCTCATAAGCTTGAAGTAATAAAAAGAAAGTCTTGAACAATGCTTTTTTGTATTTTTTTTTCCCTGGATTTTGTTCATTGACTAAAAGGCATATTGTAATTTTTGGTGATATTACAGTCTGAGTGGTTTCTAATTACATCCTTCATCTAGTATAATTCTGCTGATCACCTCTAGTTCTTACAATATTTCAGTAATTTCACTGAGTTTCACAGAGGGTTGGATTGTTTCTGCAAGTACTCAATATCCCTCAGGATTAATGCTTTTTAAAACTTTCTAACATATTCCAGTTCATTTTGCGGCTTTCAACATCACACTAAAGACTTTCAGCACACCCTTCTGTACTATACATTTAGTGCCTTATTAACAAATACTAGTTATGTTGCTGATGGCACTCACTGCAACTGTTCTCTTATACACAATCCAGGTACACAAGATGGAAAAAAAAAGAACAAATGTTCAATACAAAATGCTGCATGGCTGAAAGGTGAAAGCATTTTTCCCTTATATTTATAATATTCACAGTTGACATGAAAAGGCATGTTCCGGCTTGTGATCAGAGGACCAAGGCAAGTGCTCTCACACTGATGATCCCCTTGGAAGGGAGCTGTGTTTAAAGATTGGGATTTATTCCCTGATGTGGATGCTGCACAGACTGGACAGTCTGTGGGACTGCAGTGCGCATGGGAGGGTTGTACAGATGCAGGCTGGCATCACGAGACCCCAGAAGATGTGCTGACTATACAGAGCTTATGGAAGGCCTAAAGCCTCATTAGTCCTGGTAAACCTATCGCTGTACTTGTCAACAGCAGAAAAATCTTTTCATGTACTTTGCTTCTTTTTGCAAAGTTTACCTAATGTCTTCTGTTCATACATGTCTTTCTTGACTGTGTAGCATATCTGCTTCTAGGGCCTCTCCTTTCCTTGGACAAACACTCCTTCTATTTTGATTTAAAAGCCAAGAAAATCCTGACTGTTCATTTGTGTTTGAGTTCCCACACATTGATGCTTACAGTATCTCAGGGCACTGATGGAGAACAGGATCTAAGGCCTTGTCAATGTCTATTTTCACAGATTGTTCTGCAAATTCCCAGTGCTGTAGAGTAACTGATTGTGTCTGAAAAGCATTAAGCAGCACTAATTTCATTTCTGAAATCATAATCATTTCCATTAGCACCAGGGAAACAGAATCATGGGAGTTAATACCCATGCTGCACATATCTTCTTGGCAATGCTTGTTCCTCTTAATTAAATTAACCAGCTGTGAAACTGAGGAGAGGAGAGCTGAACAGGGCAAACAGAGGAAGAAAAGGGTTTTATTTCCATTGCTCCATGCTAAAACTTCTTGCTGACACTTTGTGTGCATGGCAGGAATGGAGTTGATACCACACTAATAAAATAAGTAAATCAGATTCTTATCTTAAGAGGAAAAGAGGAGGAGATCATTATGGAGAACTTTGCCTCATTCTTTTACAGATAATTGCAAAGAAATAAAAGGTAAAAATAAAGAGCTATCTCAAATATGCTCCCCACAAGACATAAATAAAGTAATAAGCTGTCGGCTATAATTAGATTCACAATTAAAATACCCAACAGATTTATAATTCCTGAGATAGTTATCCACTAATGCCTCCTGTTGGAATAGATTCACTATCCAGGCCTGAGGGGTGTCAAAAAGTTACAAAGATACTAACTTTAAGGAATTGAAGTAACCTTGACTTCTTGCACAACACAGACAAAAATACCTTACGTAATATATAATACCTTACATCTCTGGACAATTTTCACATAAGAATACACTGAACTTGCATGCAAAGTAAAGCAAAGATGTGAGTAAAGAAACAACTTCTGATGATAACCTCCTCAGTATTCTGGACAAGGTTGTTTTGTCAAAAAATGCCTGGTATCTGACTAACAGCAGTTCTTTCATCAGTCTAGATGAGCTAAAGTATCTTATGGGTCTCTTCCCCTAAAAGAGAAGAAACATGTAGGACATAATAAAGTGCAACCATCCAACAGTTATATACATCTCACCCTGACAGCAGAGAAAGGTAACTGGAGATACTGTTCAACCATTGCCGATGGCACAAGGCAGAGTTGATTCTGATCAGGAAGCTTCTCCATTGGCAGAAATGGAGGAAAAAAAAAAAGTCGACTGTGTGTAAAAGACGAATACTTCAAATAATCATCTGTTAGTATAGAGCTTTAACTTTATGGACTTCCTAAGGTTTGCCTAGCTTGGAGAAGAATCTTTGGAGAAATACACACTGACTGGGAGATCAGGCGCTGGTTACAATGAAATAAATTGAGGCAATCTTTTGCCTTTAATGAATGTGGGCCAGAGCATACCCTAAGCCAAGTGAGAAAGAAAAATGATGCTGAAAGAGAAGGAACATGCACTGAGAAATATGAAAAAGCAGATGTAGGTGGAAGTAGGGAGGAGTACAGAGGCAGAGAGAAAGGAAAGGAGAGGATGAAAGGGTGGATGAACTCAGGGTAATGAAATTTGAGGAGAACAGTGAATCACTTGAATTGGATACAATAATATACAATGGAGAATAAATTTAAAAAAAAAAAAAAGTGTGATATATTTCTTGGCCACATTATGTTTCTAACAAAGTTTTCAACCTCTAGATGCAAAAAAGTTCCAGGAGGTGCTGGAGAGATTACTTCCTCATTATAGCAGCCTTTAATTACCTAATATTTATTACCTAATAGCCTTCATTATGTAGCTGAAGCCACAGGAAGAGCGCCTAGACATAGGAGGTGCAGCTTGAATGAAAAGCACAAGTATGAAAACTTTGCTGAAATAAGTGGTGGCATTAGATCTTAAAAACAACATTTTAATTTATAACAATAATAAAAAAAACCACTTGGCTATCAGACTCTTGAAGGATCTGTTTCAGAATTTTAGTAGAGTGTAATCAACCAGGAGTGAATACTGTAAAAAAACAATTATAGGAGGCTGCTTCACTGGCCATTTTCCTCAGCAACTTTCAAGGAGCCAAAACAATCTTAGCTCTGTATTTTTTTTCAGATTCCTGGGAATTAACTGAGATTTAATAATCTAATAATATATTAATAATTATTAATAATTTCTGCTTGTCGGATGTGTATATGTAATCACATAGTTGCAGTTGCTGTATATATTTTTATTAGATTATTATTTTTGTTATTAGATTATGAGATTATATCTCTTACGTCTTTGTTATAATATCTATATAGGCTCTAATCCCATTTCTCCTGAATTTCCTCAAAAGGCTTCCATTCACTTCAGAGACTTTTATGCTTTGAGGTGCTAATTTAAAAGGCCAAACAAAAGGCATGAGGTAACAGTGTTTATGTTTCTGTAAGAGGAACACTGAAAACATCTAAATAGAAAAATGTCTTTTTTTTTTTTTTCTGTCATGCATGCCTTTCAGGACTAGATAATTAAGCCTCCCCAGAAGACTTTGTGCGGGGTTTTTTGTTTGTTTTGTTTTTTACATAATAATGGAATTATTTTTTAAAAAAGATGGGATACTCTGTATGAATTCATGAACACATACACATCATACTAACTATTGTGAGTACTAATGTCAACCCAGGTTTCATTACCCATTTCTCTTTGAAAAACATTAATTGGCATTCAGTGCAGGAGCTTAATTCACAGCTCTTGAGTTTGCGTGCTGAAAGAAGAGCCCTGTTTTAACGTAGGCAAGCTCTGAAGAAAGGCAGATAAAGTAGCATAGATCTAAGTGAGTTATTCTTTTTGCTCGGGGGCAGAGAGAGAGAGAGAGAGAGAGAGATTCCTTTGGGAGACTGGAGACCACCTGGACATTCATCCTATCTGCCTATAAATCAATGTATTTATAGTATGTATATAATAGCCTGTCAGAAAGAGCAGCAGGTATCTTCATATGGTGCTTCTGCAGAATGCTCAGAAACTGGATGGTGGATTTTAACTTTTCTGAGTTGGTTGCTATGATAGTAAATAAAAGGTATTACTTTAAACAGAAACAGAAAGCCCAACACAAAGCTTCTCCATAACACTGATAAATTCGTACCATTAGAATTAGATGTAAGTGCACATACAGAAACATACATATACATACATGTAAATTGTTTCTGAATGAAGGATTAGGGAAGGAAACTAATTTAGGTACAGTTGCATCTGTTTAAAAACACACACTGCTAACAACTGCTTCAGGGAAATGATCACAGTTATACATTGAGATTTTCAGCACGGGGGACTGCGCCACTCATCTATCAGCTGCTCTAAGGAAAGCTGTGAGCAGGTTCTGCAGACACCCTTGAAAAGCACAGCTATGGTGTTCATTTAAGAACTGGTCCAGTAAAGGCAAGTTCTGAACCTGGATGATGTGACTTAAACGCACCAGTACTGGAACTTCTGCTAGCATACAGAGTAAAGGAGCTTTAGCTCACCACAGATCAACTGCCCTTCATAAGGATGTTAGGGTCCTTCTGCCTCCATATAACTCATATATTAACATTTCTATTGCCATGCACAAAGTTACACAACAATGTTAGTCATAGTTGTAACTTGAAAAAAATGCTCCCATATACAGAACAATTCCATTACTGGATTCCAGATAGCAAATGAAGGCTCTTGTAGAAAAATACTTATACAATGATACAGTGATCTTTTTAGATTAAAAAGCCTTTTTTTTAGAGCAATAGAGACTCTATTAGAAAGTCAAATGAAAAGGGTAGATATTCGAATACTACAGATATTTCCAGCTTGGTGTGAGGCATCATCAGAGAAATCCTGCCATTCCTTCCCAAAAGCTCTACTAGCTGCTCATCCTTGAGATACACCCGTGCTAGTTTGAAACAGTAAGATGACCTATCCACCTACCAACTCCTAATGAGGAAATATTCAATATCTTCATATTTTATAACAATACGAAAGTAGATAAAATCAGAATCATTAAGGTTGGAAGGGACCTTTAGAAATCATCTAGTCCAACTACCTAGAGCATATAAATAGATGGCATATAGAGCATGTAAATAGATAGTGATAAAATAGATCTTGGCAGACCAGTTTATGCTAGCATAGAGAAATAAAATACAAGAAATATTTTTTTTATTTTAAAGAAATAAAATAAGTGCATGATAAAACATCATTACATTATCACTTTTCAGATAGAAGCCAGTCTGCAGAAATTGAGAGAGCTTGACATCTGATGAGAGGTATGTTAAATTATCACAAAGATGGCGGTCTGATACACTATTGCTGTAGGACAGCTATACTACATTTATTCCATCCTTGAGCAATAACTTAAATCATGTGTATAATGTTTATAAGAAAGTCAGACTGAAAGCAAGAAATTCATACAATTGTAGAAACTCACATGGAGTAAACACTAAACTATGACTGTCTGTATCCTTGGAAAGCAAGGCCAAGCTGCAACTAAATTCACAAGGAAACTGTAATGCATGGGAATGCATCAAGTACAAGGATGTATGGTTATTTGGAAAGCAGGTAAAAAAAATGAGTTCAGCAGGTCAAATTCAGATCAAATCCACTGTACCTGAACATCAGCAATCAATATTCGCTGGCCTTTGCAAAGAACTTGTGATTTTGTCTTTATTCTTTGTTGTACCAAAACAGTATGACAGATAACTGACATAACCATAATGAAAATGGCATTCAGATAAAAGTGCAATGTTTAGCACATTGACAGAATCTTGGCAAAGAAGTCTAGAACTCTTTGTAACTAGACTGAACTCAACTCCACAAACAAACTCAACATCACCCTTCCAACCTTAAGCATTCCATGATTCTATGATTCTATGATCACGTCATGTAAACAGTTTGGTGGCTGAGGTGGGATTGCTATTCTTCCTCTTGGAGCAATAGACTACACCGTGATGACCTTCCTGTATAGCAAAGATCATAGGAGCAGTCATAAAATAAATAAGTCACTCTTAAATGAAGTGTTTTTCGAAAATGTGAAGATTTACCAGATGTAAATTGGAACACTAAGTCAGTATATTCCTCATTATTTTCCTGAAAATTGTTTAGGAATTTACTGTAGGAAATTATTTCTTGGGAAATTACAGTCTTTACTATGTCTTCTGTCTTCTGTCAAACCAGACAGAAAGACACTCCAATAGCCTCACAAGTGCAGCTAAGTCTTGTGCTTCCCTTTGAAAGAGATAACTGATAATTTTAGGTGATGCAGGGAAGGGGTGGCTAAGGTAATCTGCAAAATATTTCCACCACAAACAATTACAATTATACCATGGATGAACACAGTGCAGAAGCAATGTACATTTGCACACATATTCACACACACAGACACACATAGAAAAAGAGAGACTAACTCCAATTAGAATTAAATAATACAGGTCAGCTTCTTTTCCTCATCAATAGCAGCTTATTTCACAAGCAGTTTTCTACCCAGAGGCAGGAGAAGTACGACTATCAGAATGTAGCCATGGAAGAGATAAGAGAACTAATCCTTATTCCAATAAAGTAAATCAGACTTTAATGTTCCCATTTCTGTAAGCTTCAGGGCAATTAACCTACAGCAGTTGAAGCTTCTATTCTCTTCCTTTTTATGTTATGTTTTTATAATTAGCTTCACACACCACTTATGTTCAAATATCATATTCTTGATGTTTATGTGGAATGTAAGTGTAATAAATAGTATTTCAGAATTTAATGCATAGGACTCACAGAAGTGCTTTTGCTGGCTTTTTAACTTATTTCCCATTGATTTACTATGAAAATATAAGACAATGATTTTGTTATAAAATGTAATAGTATTTTCAGTTTCTAAAGAGACATTTTAAAGGCAAAAAAGTCAGAAACATGGGGATATTAGAAATTAGCATTTTAGTATTCCCTTTTCTATTATATATTTAGTATTTCCTACTTAGTGATAAAAATAAGCTCCATAATCACCTATTTCCGCTTCCTTGTTATTGTCAGCATTACGTCTACCTACAGCCTAGTCAATGGCAATTCAGCTGCAATTCCTGTTTTTTAAGCCTGAATTATGACAAAAGGAAAAATAAATAGCAGGAATTATTTTACTTGAAAGATGGTGGACTATCTGCTCCAAACAGAAGTCTTTCAGTCCATTATATTTCTTAAATAAATATGCCTAAGCTACTAATCACTTGCTATTAGCAATTTCCCACGATCACTTCAACTAACATAACACTGTGTCCCTTAAATAAGCTGGCAGCATCCATAGGTGAGATTTATGGGGCTTAATTTCTGAGCTCGCACTCATCTCATTTGCATTTAAAACAAATCCCAGGATGCAGTTGTTGATGTTCATAGAATCAATTTCTTTCATATTTTGGAAACAACTGTAATAATGGCCAGATAGTTTTTGCTTGTATATTCTGCATGATAAAAAAGATATTACATGATAACAACAATGCCTCTCGATAATATGGTAAGGTTGGTAAATGCTACGGCCATGACAGCATGTTAGCTGGATTCTCTGCCACTCTGTGGAAAGGGTTTGGTTAGTGCCAACAAAAGCCTTGAAGTTCTGCTCAAAGTTACAGAAAGTTCCAGCTGGTGTAAAAGGATCCCCACTCAGCTGAGTTGGCAGAGGTCAGAGGGACAGAAGTCACACTAGCTCAGCACAGTCTAGTCGGGAAAGTCTAATGATTTGCCATCATTACTGCGCACAAGCAGTTCACATTTTAGCTTATATAATAATAAACATGGCCTACCAATCGATTGCTTTCAGTTCACCCAAGCTGCACACCAGAACATTTTTTTTTTGAAGTGTTTCAGTATGAAAAACAATAAAAGAAAAGATTAGCATGGAAAAAAGCTTGTTAATGCTGATGGCAAAGGATATAACTTTTAAAGCAACTCTTCATTAGAAATGACCTCACCTCTGAAGCATTTTCTAGTCTTTACCTTTCCTGAACACATTCAGAAGGCCCCAGGGGCAGAAAATTCAGACTGCCTCAGGAACATATGGAAAGGTCAAACTCTTTTCATTGTTTCACTAGAATAAATCCCAGCAGTTCTGCTGGCACTTTTAGCCTAGAACCAGAGCTGGGAAGGGAAGCAGTTTTTTGTTTGGAAAACAAACAAAAAAATGGACCCACAAAAAAGATCATTACAGCTGGCTGATCCAAACTTTGAACTCAAAAACTTATTTGGGATTGAGCATATTTTTTCTGTAAAAATGACTGTGAATTGTCTAAAGACAATAAGGAGCAAAATTCTTGCCTGAATGGAAATCCCCAAAATAATCTGAAAGAAAGCTTGCACTTCTGCCTTTTCTGGATTTTCTGAGCTCCTTTTTAGCAAAAATCAAGCTTGAATTTGTAAGATATGACGGTATCACTACATTTGGATGTTTTACAGGATTTTTTTTCCATTTCTAAGGAACAAATCTACTTGACAATATGTACCATATGACAACAAGAGTAAATAGACCCACAAAAGGTGGTTATTTTCCATTAATAACTGCTCCATCAATGGCAAGTGAAAATGATAATAAACTTCCTATTGAACTTAAACACTGTTTCTTACTACCATAATTACTATTTTCAAGCTCATGAAATGTACAGGGGTGTAATGCAGCATCCAAAAGGTATACAGGAGAAAATCAGAAGCAAGTCCAACCTTTGTTTACCTTAAATACCACCCTGTAAACTGTGGCCTACCAGATCCACAAATAACTCAATCCACCAACCCCAGGGTGACCTGACACATGGAGAAGAGCCTCCGCTGCCACACTGCCATGCCAGTGCATCCAGCACCCCTGCCAGTGTCCCAGAGAGCCAGGAAAAACACTCGCTCCAGATGGGAGCGCTGCCTAGGTTTGATGCCTCTCCAGAAGGGAGACCAGGCCAATACTCTGCAGCGCCACTGGAAAGGATCATTTATACTAGGCGTCTGCAGAGATGTATGAATTCAGAGACACTGCGTATCTATACACTGTCTTTTGCTGATACAAACCAGCTTTGTCTATGCTTAGAGCTGCCTCTGAAGCTGTTCTATCCTAGGGGCTGAGCCGTCAGCCTGGCCTCCTAGCATCCCCAAGGGCTCATTTGCTTTCACAGATTGTTTAATAAAGTCACCCACGGTGGCCACTCCTCTTTGACGTTCTTCAGCTGTGACTCTCAGGAAACTTGGCCTGGTGTATCCATCTTCTACTATTCATATTTTGTGGCAGATACATGCTTTTCACAGACACTTTTTACCAGCCTTAGGACTTCCATTCATTTCCTTCACTCTTGAATGGGAAACCATTTATTTGTGAGACTTTTTGGCAACATTTCATTCCTTAGATTTTCTCTAGGATTTTTTTGTTCTGCCACTTGAATTAAGTCAGTCTGGCTTTGGTAAGAAATGGTATATGTTACATAATTTGCTGTGGTTGAGCAATAGTCATGCACTATGGCATCCAGGTAAGAGTAAAATTTCCTGTAAGGAACAGTGTTTTAACATGCTGCTATTTTACAAGATGAACGACCTGACATCTAAAGTTTTTTAAACTTTTTTTTTTTTTAATAGGCCAAACCTTCTGTCTGTATTTCAATGTATATGTTACTTGACAGAGGTACTCTATAGAAACTTTGTGTTATTTACTAAGACTAAAGCAAACTATAACTGCCACAATAAAGCTTAGATTTTGCACAGAAGTTACATATCCTGGATAAGGTTCAGAAAGGACCTCACTGATGTTCACATTTGAGTCTAACTTAGCAGCAAATTCTTGGACAATATGATCATTATCGAAGGATATCTCACTACAGCATCTGAAAAGTTGGATTGTCTTTGTTGGGAACTTCAAGTACAAAGACCTTTGAGAGATTTCAGTGGTACTTAATGAATTTGGGTATAGAAGTCTCTTCTATTGTGGGTTGCTAACCCAACCCCAGGATATATGTCAGTTCTCAGCCTGTTAGCCCAGTCATGAAGCACCAGTAGTTTTAAGTTCACACTCTTATTGTGGAGAAGAGGGGCAAGTAGGATGAAAAGAAAATAGTATTTTTATTTCGTGATATGTTACAACAAAGTCAGATTTTAGATTGCTCTGAGTACCTCTATTTTATCAGTGATATTACATGTCATCTATTATCTCCAATCATCACTAAATTCATCTCTGAATTTATTTATATTCTAAAATGGCACGCATGGATGCCACCACAACTCAAACACACATACACACACTCTCTCTCTCTCATTCGAGTCACGTATAAAAAAAACAAAACTTGAAGAAAACCCATCAAAAAAACCAACTAACTAACTAACTAACAAATCCTCTTTCTCATTTTATTAGGGGCCTTTTAATAGGAGTCTCATAATCTGGGTATCTCTAGCTTGCTCTATGAAACCAGAGTTAACATGCCTGAGGTCTGTGTCCACAGGCATAAGTAGTCAGGACATCTGCTCTGGTCTAACATGAGAGAGGCCATATAGTGATGCTGAAATGCATGGTAATTTAACCTAGAAATGCCTGCCGTTTCCCTCTCAACATATCCTCTTCATATTTTCCTCTAAAATTAATTGGCTTTGTTCTGAAGGAAGTAGTTCTGCAGAATCTAAATACTCTTCTATTTAGTTTGTGCTTATTTTATGGAAAGCGACATGTTTTCAGGTCAGTGGTCAATGGAATTCCTTTTACAGCTGCCTCCTCCTGTTTATCTTTATCTGTCAGTAAAGTAAACTCTTTTCTAGTTGTTTAGAAATGAACATATTCTGTACTATTGACTCTAGGCACTATCCTGTTCTTGGCGGAGCATGAGTTATCATTCAGTTATGGGCAGGGCTTAGAAAAAAAAGTACTCTTCATATACAGGCAAAACTCCTGTTGTCTTCATCAGGAGAAATGTGGTACCAAGCCTGAGGTCCTGCGTAAGGGCAAAACTCACTTTGTTTCTTTGAATTCAAAGACCATCAAAGACGTAGAATGAGCTGGGTTTTAGCTTAGACCTAACAGCTAAACCTTGTGCCTGGGTTATTTAACATACCCCTTTCCACACTTGGTGTTTTTGTGCTCAGCTTTCTTGCTGCTCTGCTGTATTCTGACCCATTCATGCTTAGGAGCCTCCCTCAGCAACTGTCTTCAGCACCTTCTATCCCCAGGGCAAGGCACACTCATCGCATTTCATCTGAATGCCAATCTGTTCCTTTTATTTTATGTGTTCAGTGATGTAGTGTTATAAGACAGAGATTGCACTTCTCACAGATCTCCTCCTCAATCTTCATCAATACAGCTAAAATGCGATACATCATTGAAATTGCCACTGAAACATACTGCATGTCTTGAAGCAATATACTTATGTTTTGGAAGTAGCATAAGCAGCTTAGTTGCGGCTAGCAACTCATCTGTGCTCGGCAGCCTTTGCCTTTGCCTTTCCCTGAGAACAGCAACTCTGAAAGGCTGGATTCCTTCTTTTATTTGGCCATATGCTCTCGCTGTAACTATGTTCTTTTCATAACAACCCTATACTAACCATACGTTATTAACCCCTAGAGACAGAAACTTCAATTTAACATTTTCCTGTAAGCACTGAGTAAAACTAGGATATAACAGTAATGCATGTGTTTTTTTTTTTCTTTTAGTCTGCCCATGCTTTAAATTTAAGGAAAAGTGAAGTCAGCTTTAAAAAAGAAACAAAAACTGGTGCAATGTGGAGCATCCAAATCTCTCTCTTTTTTTTTTTTTTTTTTTGGTAGAAAAGAGCTTGCAGGTGGTAAAACATCTGTGCTCTCTCTGGGCTTTAGGTATCCAGTTTTGGTTTGTACTTAGCAACTCTCTCTTCTTCCATGTATGTTCCTTACAGCAGGTTAACACTTACTTGTTGAAATATCTGCAACCATATTTTTAAATTCAAAATAAAAAAAATATTTTAAGTAGTAAATTATAAAATTATTTTCCTGAGTTTTTGTAGTGAAGAATACCCTCTAAAGTTAGCACTTTATTTTGTTCCAGTTACTTGCTGATGATGGAAATCAGTGCCCCCTTTACATCTACCCAAGATCTAGCTGCTAGTAGCAGCTATAATATCGTCAGTACTGTATTTACATTGAGTAGATCTACAACATATGAATAGTAAAGCTCAAGAGAACTATGAGAGGAATATGGGATATTAAAAGTGAATTATCCATACTCTATAGGGAGGGAACAAGTTCCCAACCTTCAATTACAGATTTTATTTGCTTTTTTGTCTTTCTTTCCTCACTGAGCAAGAACATGTGTATGAAAATATGATCTTTGATTGTAGATTTTTAGCAGAGTTATCATCATCAGAAAGATGCATTCCCGAATATCAAATGGAAGTTCCCTGATGAGTGTTTCCTTCCAGCATCTGAAAGGCAGTAACAGGTGATGGTTCTTCTGAAAATTCCTTAAAATAAGATCACTCTGGGGGATCATTCTTTCCCATGAATCAGAGATTCCCTTGACAGAAGATATTTAATTTCAGGACAACTCTCTAAGGAATTATTCTTCAGAGAATTTTGGCATCTGATCTGACAGGCATCAGCCTTAGGAGATACAGCTACGGAGTATGGCGATGACTGCAGAATGCAACAACATGACTAACAGGGTTTTCGAAGACGAGCCCTGTATGGCAAGTAAAGCGGACATTAAGCGCAACTTTCACCTTGTGTGACTGTCTGAATGCCGTGTTGTCTTTATGAACACAAAGCTATCAAGTACCGGCACTCTGGGGAAACAAAGTTTGTATCAGGAAATCTGTGATGTCTTAAAAGTCTCAAGCTGAGGCCTGTCAGGATATAATTAACAGATGTAGACAGCCACTATCAGCATGACTAAGCTAGTTTTACACCAGATAAACCCAAACTGAATTTATTTTCATTTCGCAACATGCTCATAATTTTAATGAGCTAGTGTGAGATACAAATGGGAAGCTAGTTTCTGTGACCAATTCTCCTCCCTAAACTGCTGGTTTTGGTATGTTAATAGACAAAACTAACAATGCAATTGTATTGAAATACTCTTCCTAATACTCTGAGCAACAGCTAGCAGAGAGATAAGGGGAGGGAACAAACAGCTACTGAGACTGACTCCCTGTCAGGTCTACTATTACCCATTTACGATCAAATCAAATAATAATGGCAGTATCTTAAGAACACTGAACTTCCATCTGAAAGTATTTGACAATGGAAGCAAGAAAGTAAGAAAGCAAGTAAGAAGTCTGAGTAACATCTCTCTCACACATCGCACATTTAAAACAAGAAATAAGGAGTGAGACATTTCTGATAGAAGCTGGAGTAAACGTGCAGGTGGACAATAGGTTGTAATAGTAGCTAGAACCTGGTCTAGCTGCCAGGCTCAGTTCCCTGTACTTGAAAGAAGAACTACGTGTCATATGCTACCAAGTTATAAGAGATAGCCATGAGGATTATCTGCAGTTGTACCTATGTCTAACAGAACTGACACATTTATATCTGTCAATGCCAAGAGCTAGTCAGATATTTCACTTCACAGCCAAGGCATTTTTGCAGCAGTTTGGTATCTAAATATACATGTCTTATTTAAAAAGCAATTATATGCTCTCCTCAATACATTGAAACATCTGAATATGAAATAGCCTGACACTGTTTGAAATACAACTCACTCAATTGCAGCAAATACCATAGCATCACGTACCTTTAACAGAGACTGCTGAGAAGGTGTTTTAGTGCAGGGCCAGACTCAGCTCAGCCCTTAAACGGAGGGGCAGAGGTCCTGACAAAATAAAACACGGAGCAAGAAGGCACACAGGAGTAAGGAGCATTAGGAAGATAGTAACTTGGCTCCTGCCTAAACCTCTTGCATGGCTGTAAGCAAACATTTCACAGGTTCATTAACAACACCAGTCTGTGCAGAGATCATCTGCTTTTGTAACTGCTTCACTCATTAGACAAGGCATAACCACAGCTGCATTTTATAAAATAAAAAACTTACTATACTCATAAGAATAGTCATTACTATCTTAGACTATAGTTCAGCAACTGTGCTCCATAGTAGTTGCTGTCTGAGTAGGCTTTTAGGTCTTTAATAAATCCTATATTTAGGGTAGCTATAAGTCATTAAACTTAAGTGAATTTATTTCAGAAATTGTCTGAAACCCCCAATCCAGTACTCAGTACAGGCTAGCACACTGTTTAGCAAGAGCAAGACAGAGGAAGACAGGAGGCATCTCTGAGGCTACCACTGATACCACAATCCATAGCCTAGACTCTTCTCTCTTGTACATAAACATATCTTCTATCCACCAGAAACCAAGCCAAGGACTACCCCCTAGCAAAGCACTACTAAGAAAGATCTCTTTTTATACACTGTCCTAATCATCAAAGCTCTTCTGTCTCTAAGCCGTCCCTGTGCACTACGTGCTTTGCTTGTAGTCTGTCATCTCTCCTGACAGACTGAAATGTGGCCATTTTTAAGAACTTTTAAAAACACATGGGTCACATCCTTTCATTATTGAAGTCCACATAAGGTTTGGAATTTATTTCAGTGAGGTGAGGACTTCACTCATCGAACCCCTCAGCAAAACTCCGTCAAATAATTACATGCTACAATGGAAAGTAATTAATTATAAAAGGCCTGAAAAAAAAGACAGAAAAATAAAGGATAATCACCACCAGCAGTAGTATTTATTGAGACATTTTGGAGGCCCTCACAGGGATTCTACTTCATGACAGTTTTCTATTCAAATTTTCATCATAGGGCTGGGTGTGGAGTAACCTCTCTTTGGCAACACACCCATGGTGAGAGGGACAGCAAGTGTGTCATATTCACAAGCAATAAGGGAACAAAAAGCTCAGACCAGTTTGACTGAGATATTAACACTAATTTGAACTTCTTTTTCCCCCTGAGCTAGGGAAAGTTCAGTAGATTTCAGTATTAAAGAGCAGGGATTTTCCAAAATATGACTGTCTTCACTTTAGTCCAATTTCTTATTTCCCTCAAAATTAATTGATGTGCTAGGAAATAGGGTCCAGAACTACTATTGCATAACTTACATGAATCTTTTGTGAAATCGGAGACTGTATCTTACATTTTTTGGCTTGTTCATCTTCTTGTGCTTCATAGTTTCATTTCTCATTTTACAGACTTGAACTGGGGTGATGAAACCAAGCAAGGTCACCCTCTCACATCCCATTGTTTTTAGAATTGCCAATGGCTTTTGGGCACAAAACTTTGGTCTTGGCTGCCTAATCTGGGACCTTTAATTTCAGAGATGTCTCCCCTCTGCATGAGTCTTGCTTCAAGCACATTTCATGACATGGACTCTTGCCCTTTAGGAAGAACCTCACATAACATGATTGCCCCTGTGATTCCTACTGACAGATCATATATGCAACTGTGTCACGAAAGGAAGTTTTTCAATGAAAAGAGAGGCAGGCCTATTAACTTTGTGACAGGAAACAGCTCTAAACATTGGAGAATGATGCCTGAATCCCCACGTTGAATCTGAATGAATCATTCCATTAAAAGAAAAAAAAATCCCTCTAGTCCTATTAAATCTTTTTATTTTGTACTGATCTTACCTACTCTGACAGTGTGAATCCCAATCATATGCCCATGCTGCTTGATTAAGTTTAATGAAGCAAAAACATCTGCTAAGAAAAACAACAGGAAAAGGTATCTCAGGGAAAGATAAAAATCTCTGATAGCAACAGTAAAGGTCTTCATATCAATTTGAAATGAAGAAAAGAAGGCTGCAAAACTAAAAAATATGCTAGTTTTGCTCCCTTGTACATGAAAACGAAAGCAAAATCACAACTAAAAGATATAACACAAGAGCTTACTCTAGGCTCTGGGCTACTCTGCAGCTTATTACTGAGCAGCTACAATAAGCCATCATCCACTTTGGCTCCTCCACTCTCTTCTCTAGCTGCACTAAGCTGAAGAGAAAGACACAACATTCCTGGGATTTGTCATAAGGACAAATCTTCCCGAAGCTTGCGCAAAGAGGAATGAGACAGGCTGCAGAGGGCCAAAGTGTTAGGCAGAAATTATTTCACTTCCTCCATGCTTTTGCAGCATAAAAGACTTTTTGCCATAAATCAGTTCTGAATAGTTTATTATGGATGTTTAGGTTAAATTTCTCAATTGCTCTTTTGTTCTTGAGAATCCAATCTTATTTTTAAAACATATTTATTTGTACAACCACTAGACAGGTGATTTCATTCCCCCCCCCCCCTCTTTTTTTGTTATGTTGTGGGAAATACTGTGTCACAAAAGTAAAATATTCACAGATTTAAGCAGCAGGATGCATACATTTTTCCCTCTTGGTCACATTGAAATCAAGCTGCATGGTTAACAACGCTTCATAGACAGAATGTGAACTCAAAAACTCAATTCTCAGCTTTGCTTTTTTCACTGACCTGTCTTTAGAAGAAATGTGGTTAGAAAGGCAAACCTTTAACATGCCCATTAAATGAAAAGCGGTTAAAATTACTATGCTATAGTACTGGAAGTAAATGAGATGGATATGGTCTTCTGATCTGAGGAAAGATTGATGCTCCACATTGCTAGGCTTTCTCCATTTTTGTGAATAACTTCATGGGCAATCATGGGTAAATAACTTATTCATCTTCAACCACCTCTGTTACAAAACAATTGCTTACTTGCTGACCTCAGTTGTAGAAAAAACTTAACTAGCATTTGTAGAAAGATTATCACAGGAAAAGTATAAATGTAGCAGACAGTATTTGCCTCAGTTTTGAAAGCTGTTTGCTTAATATCAGGGTTCTACTACCTGCATTAGGCATCTGAGAGCTTAGCTTTACGTATTCATTCTTGAGGATCAGTCACACTATTACACTTGCTGTATCCACACCTAATTTAATATTTGTACTTGGCTTCCACAGCAGCTGTTGAAAAGAGGGTGGAGTGAATTTTACTTCAACATGTCTGGTAAAAGTTCCCTGCAGACAATGTCTAATGAGGTTTTGATTTTCCAAAGTAAACTTACAGCAACTAATACAAATACAAAATGCTTTCTGTTGGGATTGCTCCCCTTGCAGAAGGAATTCGTGATACCTGTGTGCCAAGCCCACTCGCCTTGCGCGTGCCAGGAGTTCCACTGGTTGTTGTCACACGATACGTGCAAACGCAGTTAAGGAAATTGGACTGCATTACATTTTATAGCATTCTGTCTTGTTGAGCCCCAAATACTAGAGTAGTTGTGTTTGGCACTAAGAAGACTATCTCCTGAAAACATCTCTTTTTGAGAATACTCATAAATGCCCTTTGGGCACACAGGAGACTGTAGAGTTTTCTGGTTGTGGCTGCAAGGCTGACACTCGAAAGAACGGAGCAAATGGGATTTAGATCAGAGTGTGTTCCAGCACTGCCAGAGGACTCTCCAGAAGGTTATAGGAAAGGATATGGATTGACTTCTTTCCATTTGAAGGAAAATGAATTATGTGCTCTCCATGTGGAAACGGTACAAGAGTATTGCTAGTACTTCCTGTACGAATATAGAAAGAAGTCAAAAGTAGAAAAAAGATTGCTAGAATGATGTGGGAAACTCAGAAGATAGGCTTCTTACACTACTCTGAATTCCCCAGAATATCAAGGATCCCCGAACAAATTTATTTATATGCTAGTAGATGGGCTTGTGCTTGAGCCTGCTATTTCATATTTTGATGATGTTCTAAGACTTTTAAAATATATTTGTTTGTTTTTCTGTTTACATATTTGTTCACGGTAACAAAATAATATCTTCTGTGTAGGAATATTTAAATAAATTTAAACTGAGATAAATTTAATTAAGCAAATATATCTGTTGCAGAAAATTACCTGCAGAAAGATGATGTTTCTTTATATTCATTGAGCACCAATTCTTGCAGACAAATTATTAATAAATTTTGTGCTAGTTTCATTCTGACAGAGCCAATGCCAAGCCAAGGAATCAAAAGTAATCTATACTTTTGAGTGTCTTGAGCATCTCACTTGAGACCTACTGAAAAGGTTCCAATCTTCCCACTCTTCCAAAGGTTCCAAATCATGCATTCCAGAGTATTTTGTATACGAAATGCAAATGAAACTATAAGTTACTTGTGAACACATGGGTCTTAGAGGAGAGCTCTCATCAGTGTGAATACCTGTAGAAACGAAGTTCACTGTATCTCCACTGTCACTTTAAGGTCTTCTTCCTATTGCCCAATGTTTTTCAAAAAGTCTTTCAGTTTTAAATTAGATCAAACAGCAGTGGACTTTCACAGTGCTTTAAGACCCAGATTTTTACACAGATGATCACAGATAGCTCATTACAACTGCTTGCTATCTGGAAGTGAGTTCACCAGCACATAAACATAATTTTATGATATTACATACTGCGTATTGTTATTGTATTATGATATGTTTATACAGTTTTATAAACATAACATTCTACTGCACATAAACACATTTAAGTGCTTTTTTTGCCATGGAGCAAGAGTGTAAAACGACCTATCCATATAGGACTTTCTTTCTAATGAGCTTTCATTTAAAAAAACAAGTCACAAATGCATTTTAATACAAAAAGATGAAACCCATTCTTATGCCTTTGTTAAAATGTCCACCCCAATTAACTGCAGTCTATTTACCTTTCTGCGTAACAAAATCAATGTTTTTTTCTAACTAACTGCTGTATCAAATTATACACACATCATCCACTTAATTATGACTGTCTTAATTGTTTGTGGAGTAAAAGCTTAAAGTATTTTTGTAAATAAAAATCTTAAGGTCGGCTTCCTTCTTGAGATGACTTCATTTGATTTTTGCATCGCAGTGTTAGTGAAGATGTAAGTGTCTTTGTTGGCTTTCCTTCTTTCTCCCCTGGCAATGAGAATAGCATTAAATTTAAGCGGTTCTAGACAGAGTTTTAAATCATCTTCTAGAATCAGCTGTCCATAGTGGGCTTGTGTCTAGTTCTATGAATGTTATTTACTACCATGGTTTATCTCATATTACCTCGGCAGTCTGGAAGCTAGTGCTCAGCGACTGTGACTAACAGAATGAACATGTATCCCTGGATGACGGGCCACTCTATTTAGTGGATAATCTTTCCACACTCCAGAAACACACTAGCAGCCAACACGAACAGGATGGTATGTACCTGTCTTCAGTCTTTTCTACTTAGAACTTTGGCTGTTGGTAAAATCAGAATAGATTTTAAAATGATCTTTCGGCTACTTTTTAAATGAAAGAGACTCTTGCAACAGCTCAGAAGGAAAAGTAGAAGCTAACAGGCTATACAAGAAAACTAGGGTAGATGCTTTGACCAAATCCAGGGCTCATGCTGAACTGGTGTAAATCAAGCCATGTGCTAGAAATGAGAGATGGGATTTTCAAGTGATATTTAAATAAAAATGATAAAAAGGACAATTAAATATTATTTACCTTAGCCATCTAACACTGTAGATCACTACTGCATGATAAAAACCATAACAATTATATTTACATAAAATAAATAATTAAATAGGTATTTTCATGCTCTTCAAGATTTACTACCGGTGGATCTCTACCTCTGGACCTAAATTTTCCTGCCAATTTTCCCTCTATCAGTCTCTCTCGAATAGCTAACTGCTGTATATGGGAAAGGAGCACTGGACCTTTCTAAACAGAGGAGAATAATAAAAATTTTTAGCTTAAATAATAAAATGATTCCAACATTTGTTGCCTAATTACCCTATGAAGACCATCTAAAATAGGATCAACTAGTGCCGAAATTTAATCTCTGTTCATTAAGTAATAATGGACTGGACATGGCCTGAGCAATCTGCTCTATCTAACCTTGCTTTGTACAGAGAGGTTCAGCTAGGCAAGGTCCATATATCCCTTCTGCCAGTGAATCTGTGACACAGTAAGTATCAAGTAATGTTTTTTTCAAATTTGTATTTCTGTAGAAGACAAAACAGAGTCACAAAAACACAAAAGACCTTTCCTACCAAGAAATAACCTGAGAATTAATATGCATACCCTTCTTCTTCAGGGCATTAACAAACAACTCACCTCAGATGATATTCAGGTTGCTATAGCTGTTTGACAAGACCTGAGAATTCTGGTAAATGGCAATGTCTAGCTGTTGTTACTCATTTTGACCAGTCTCTAGGATTAGCAGACAATTCAAGTCCAGACAATGTCCTGTTTCCCCAAAAAATGAATTAAACATGGTCAAGCATCCTCATTCAATCCTCATTCCCACATCCCCTTTTCCAGGCAGTACTCATCCCGAAAGTACTCTTTTTTTTCCTCTCCCTCTCTCTATCTCTCTTTCTTACTGTTTCTTGCATACTCTCCCTCTATATATTTCTTAGGCTGCACTCCTACACTTATTCCAATCCTGCCTTTGGTTTTTTGCTTCTTTACTGTTTTTTTTCACTGTTTTTTTGGCCTCTCTGTACTCCCAGTGTACAGACACTGAAATCTCCTCAGCACAACCACCATCAGAAACTACTAATCTCATGCCTTACTCTTCCAGTGTTTGAAGGAGGTGGCCACGATGACTTCAAAACAGAAGCAACTGTTTCTCATATGGCTTCCCAGCTATGTAATCAAGAGATTTCACTGGAGTTCCTGCTTTTTGTGCCAAAGCCATTAATGCAAATGTTACATTTCATCCTAAGTATCTCCACAAATAATCTCCCTTAAGCTCAATGTTTCCCCCGTTGGTACTACTGGTTTTAAAAAGATATTCATTTTCCCAACACTAGCAGATTAATACTGATAGGCTTTTATATATGAAATTGATTTGAAAATATAATTACCCTAGAAAGGCAATCATTTAATGGCCACAGAGAAGGACGGAAGTTCAGATGCTGTCATGCTGTTGCTTTTCATGCGATCACATGGAAAGAAACAAAGCAGAAGATGACAGAAGATTGTTGCAGGTAAATTTAGGAAAAAGACTTGATGAAAATTCAGATATTGTAAAGGGAATTGCATTAAAATGAGAGCATGTATATAGCTAGAGGAAAAGTGGTCCTAGTTCCTGATGAGAAGATTGATGAAGTACACAAGTGGGAATAGAAGAAGGTTTCCAGAAGATAAGTAGCTTCTGCTAGCTGCTCCTCTTTTAGTAAGATAACTCCTTGCAAGTTTTTAAACTTAGTTTTGCTAAGATGCTCAAAAACATGTCCTTAGGCTTCAGAGCAGTCTGGACGTGCTTTTATTGACTTGCTTTTCTACCATTCTTACTTCACTGTTTCCACATTTTATTCTTCCCACAAAGCATATGGCAAGCCATAAAAAAGCTGGTATACCTTAAGTGTTTGGCAGCATCTAAATTCCCATGTGTAAAGACATTTTTTTTTTTCCCCTCAAGTACCTCTGGCTTCTTGAGCAGAATGCAGAAGCTGACAAAGCCAGCTAGATTATACTAAACATTTCCAGGGAATCACATTTATACACACAATCATTTATATGGTACAACAGAAAGCAAGGAAGAATAACATATGTCTAATATACCCATTGAACATAATAAGGAAAGTAGTGAAAAATAGTGATATAGATGGCTAAAACATTGTCTCAAAATCAGATAAGATTTCCATCCCAAGAGCAATACTTCACACAGCACTTCTCCAAGAAAACCTAGTTTATTACTCTTTTCCTCTCCTAAAAACAAAACAAAATAAAAACAGTGCAAATCTTTTGGAACATAAAGATTTTCTGGATAAGCCAAGACATCAAATCATCAAATGATTAACTCTGCTTAAGTAGTTACTTTAAAAGTTTAAAACTCTAGAAAAGTCTAAACCAGTAAGAAACATGGTGTTTTTCCTATAGTAGAACAACTACACATTTTATCTTTCCCTAAAATACATTTTAAACTGAAAAGAAAATATCTGGGAAGTCATTTGCAGAGTAATATCAAGGAGGAGAGTTAATTAAGGATGGCCTTTGAAATTTGATCTGCATTTCTTAACTTGGGTTAATTTCCTGTCTTGAAGAACTAATTGTAGATATATTTATTTTGTCTTTCATCATTACTAAAATATTTTTGACAAGGAAAAAGCAGCTGACTGATATCTGTCACTATTTCATGTGACAGTTTTATAGGTATGCCTGGAAAACATAATCTTCTGAAAGGCAAGAAAGCTATCTCTGCTGTCAGAATGCAAGAATCAGTAGAGACAGGCTTAAGTCCAGAGCTATTTGATATTTTCATTAATAGTCTGGATGTTAGCATGCAACTTGCTTACTATATTTGCCCACAATGCCAAACTGAGACAGATTTAACATTCAAGATTATCTTGACGAACTGGAGAAATCAGCTACAAAAGTGAAATGGTAGTCCATAAGGCCAAATACCAGCTATTAAAAGTGATAAAGAAACAGTCAGCTACATAAATTTGAAAGGGAAAAACACATCAGTACCTACTAATTCTGCACATAAGAATCTGTGCATTATGGTGAATCACAAAATGAATAGCAGATATTACACTATTATGAACAAAGTTGAATGTTACATGAGCTTTATGAAGATGAGCACTATCTACAGACTTGTGTAGAAACCCTTCTACTCTGCAAGCTTTAGAAAGCCCCAGCAGTAGGAATTCCATGAGAAAGGATGAGTAGCAAAGTTCCCAGTTTTTCTTTGTGACTTTACCTAGCATTATTTATGATGAGGTGGTATTAACAAGTTCCCAAGCACCACAGGTCAGTCTGAAACAAGTATTGCAAGACATGGTCAATGAAGGCCTTCAGGTACATGTCAATGCCATGGGAAAAAATCTGATTTTGAGAATAAGGTAGATGTCCCTACAGCTTGCAGACAAATATGCACTATAATGAAGTATCACTGATTTTCCTTGGCAATATTACCCCTGCTCTCACACATAATTTTAACCACTTTTCATTCAGTGGGCATGTTCAAGGTTTGCCTTTTTGGCATTATAATCGGTGGGCCTTTCCTGTTTAAAGTCAACTGGAAAATGGAACTTTACAGGCAGAACAGCAGTAACCTCTCATATAAACTCATCAGAAAGGAACATTTCATCAACATTCACACTGTTGTGGAGACTGACATGCTACAAGTGGACTTCAAGGAAAGAGGAGGTGTTTCCGTGTATATAAACAGTCTCAGGTGACTGGAATCTGGCTCAGTACCACGGCTACCCTTGCTAGATGACACACCTGCGCTCACACAGTCCAAGCTGTGTCCACTATCACATCATTTTCTGCTCAGTTCTTGGCTTGGTTCTACAAACCTTAAAATAAGAGAAAAGAATAAACATTCTTTCAAGATTTACTACATATGCCAAGTGAGTTTAACATTTGCTACTTATATAATAACATTTGATTATTAGAAACTAATAGTTACTTAAAAGCAGAGTTTTCCAGGACGTTCAGCTTCATTTACCTTCATCTTCTGCTGTGGGCACAATTACACCAAGCTCTTTTATTTTGGGTTAATTCATGGAATATTTTCACATTAAAACTGAAACTATATACAAGCTTTTGCTGAAAGCATTGTCAGATCAGCACTGGAAGATTTTAAATCAGGCAGTGTCTATGAACGGCTGTATGAATAGGTCTTTTGTGGTCCTGTCATTTCTCAGGTACAAAACCTTTGTAGCAAGCAAAATATTTTGGCTATTTGTGTTTTTACTGTATGATTTATAACATTGTCCCAAAGCGCTTTGTGAATTTAAAATGCTGTGACCGCACTCTTTAAGAAGTAATGTTTAAATTTGATATTCCCAGAATCTTATTTAGGTTCTTTAAGGAGGCCCCTATCCTTCAAATACTGATACAGGTGCTTTCAGTTAAGTATAGGTTTAAATGTTGGCAGAATCAGGGCCTAAATAAAATGACATTTCAAAAATACCAAGTAATTTCCAGAGATTGTTGCAAGCCATACAGCACAGAAGCAATACTATGTTGCACAGTCCTTCGAACTTCTATAGGATTACTCACATGTTCAAAGCTCTTGTTGGATCATATCCTTTCTGGCATAGAAGAATCGGTTCCTTAATTGAGAATTGATTGATGCTCCTAAAATTGCATAGCAGAAACTTGACATACATGCTTAGCTCTACACACTTGATTTTGACCACTGAGGGTATATATACACTTTGAGGGTATATACACTATATATACACTATAACTTTTTCTCTGACAAAGCCTCCAATCTGTAACACAAACAAATGCATCAGTTTCAGGCAGGAAGTAGTCAGGTATTAACACACCTGGCTAACTAATCCCTTTAAACATAAAGCACCTAAACAAATAAAGTAAAAACAAAATCGTCTGAGAATGCATTTTATTATTTTATAAACCACCTTAAGAAAAAAATCAATGAAGTTTCAAAAATAATCATTTAAAGGGCTATGGCTTTCTGCAGGAGGTTAAAATAGACTCAATATTGACTTTACAAGCATTTTACTTCCAGAAGTAGGAATACGCCTTATAATGCATAATGCCTCAGGGAATCTTCAAGTAACAAGCAAAACAACATTTTTTGGATGTTTCATTTTGGATGGCACCATTTTAAACTCAGCTTTTGAAAAAATCTCAATCAAAGTTGAAAATAATTCAGCCAGACTGCATCTAAGCTGAGCTTCTCAAGAAAGAGGTAGTATACAAGGTAAATGCAGTGGTAATTCTAAATCTTCCTCACGCCTGATTTACTCTCTGGTGACATATGGAAGCCATATGATCCTGAATATGATCAGGAGCCAAAGACCGCTAGGATGTAAAAATTCTGTGGTGATGCTCTCTTTTCCAATTTATATGTGATAAAAAAAATCTACACAGAGGCTGAACTACTAGCTGAACTGATTTCAAGGCCGTCACAAATCAAGCCTCAGAAGGTCAAAGATCTGCCATTGTGGAGTGAAAAACGCACACATGTCAAATACAATCTTACAGTAAAGATTTCAGCTCAATGTCCACCACTAAGCCTTCTAAGTTTTACAGCTTGTGTCTAGTAGTCGCTCTATCCTCTCAGTTTCTCAGCCAAAAAACAGTTAGATGTCATCAAAAAGGTCCTCTGGCTCACAAGTGTTTTCCAGTGTCTCAAGAGACATCGGATCCGGGGAATGCTTGTCTGATGTCTTCTGCGAGGCAAGATCAGGTCTGAAAATAAAAAACAAAGACAGTGATCTGAAACAGATTTAGACACAGATATAATCAAATCAAACAAACACAGAGAAGGCAATCATTTAATAGTGTATTTTGAGCTTTTTGTTAAGGTTACATACAAGAGAAAAGTGCTCTTTTTAAGAGCTAATTACTTATAGAGAGGGCAATGTTAAAACAAAGAGATGAATTCAGTTTACAAATGTCAAGGCTCCAGCTATTCTGTTACAACTTTTAGAACACTGGGAATGACCATTTCACCCACAATTTGCACAGCGAGAGCTAGGCATAGTAGGACAAATGCAAAAAAAAAAAAAAAAACACAAAGAATTTGGTCTTTCACTACTACCCGGGATGACTGCTCTTTCTCTTTGCCCTAGTTGTCCCATCTGTTGCCCATCAGCTTGGCTTGTAGGCATATGAAGAGTCATACTAAGTTGTACCAGAGGTCAATGCCCCAAACGTACAAGTTTCTTGTCAAACAACAGAGTAGAAGAAACAACGGCAAATTTAGAAAATCCTTTCATAATACACACTCACGACTTTTGGACTTAAAAATCCCTGGCTTACACCTATACTTGCTATGTTTACATTTGCTAGAACTGTATACAAATAATAGTCCTTGTCATGCACTGATATATATACACTAAGAAGACGCAGGTTTTTCTCGGATAACTGTACGCTACAGAGTCCTATTTGAAAACTTCAGGCCAGAATCTGACATGCACTATATTCAATAACATGCTGCTCTGCACTTAGTCCTATGTAGGATTTATCTGACTATCCTTATCATCACAGAATTTTTAAAAGTCTCTGTTACATGACTTCTGGCATCTGTCAAGTGCTCATGTTCACTGTTTCTCTTTTCTCTCGAGGTAGGATTCTGATAACATGACTTTGTGTCTCTCCTTCAGGGGGCAAGGCAAGGAAAAGTGTCTTGCAGTTCAGAAGATCGTGACATTTGCAATAGCTTCCAGCCCTTATAAAAATTAATTTTATATTTATAGACTGGATCACCCAAAAGCATTTCAAGCCTTCACAGGCATATTTATTTCTGAGAGCTTTAGAAGGGAAGCACTATGGATCACAGACATTTGAGTTCTTGAGGACATAATATTCCGCGCCTACATAACTAGCTGCTTTTAAGACAAGATCTGACCTCTTGAACTTGACTTAGCGTTCTGTGGAAAATCAGTATAGGAAGTAGAAAACAGTCATAATGTGCTTGTAGTTGTCTATACTGTAGGATTTCGGACCCGTTAGAATTTCCTAAGATTTGATGCCTTCATGCCCAAGTTCAGAAAGAATATGAAAAATAATATATTATCAAAGCCAACACAACATCTACCGTGAACAGAAGAACTAGACAGAAGTGATGGAAAGCATTACTTTCAAATGCCATATGAGGGCTTAGTGTATTCAGACATTCAAAAGCAATCCTAATTTCCAGATTAACTCAAGCTTTTGCATACATCTGCTCTAAAACTGTGACCAAGGTTAGTCAAATCTAAAATTTCCAATCATTGTTTTGAAATTTGATTTTATACAGATTCACAGTCAACTTTTCCAAAATTTCTAATTATAAAGCTCTAGGGAACAGAAGTAGCCTTAAAAACACTACAATCTCCGAAATGTAACAAGTTTTCTAAGATCGCAGCCACTACCTGATTCCTAGCTTCTTAGGCTTCAAGTTTTCCAGCAGAAGCTATGAAATCTTCAGAGGTTCATGTGGAGGCTTGCTTCAAGGACAGTAGTCTGGGATGCCTTGTTAGTAGATAACAAAGCTCAAGGATGGAAGTGCAGGTGTTTTATCAGCAAACAAGGAGTAAAAGCAAGAAAAAGGAGAAAATTGCAACTGTACGGCTGCTGTGTGACCAAGAAGCTGATTGGATAGTCTTGACGTAATCCTTTAGATTATTGGTTTATTTAGTAACTGTGTTTCGCGTGCTTTTAGGCAAATAAGGAATTATATCTGGGATAGTACAGCATATAAGTTGTATTTGATGCTTAATAAAGGGTCTTTGGTTCATTGTTCCGGAGTCCGTGCCTTAAATATGCCATAGATTCAGTCCTATAATGTTTTCTGCTCTGGACCTGGGGAATTATTTTCATTTAGAGGTGGCACCTGTCATGCTCCTAAGGAATCAGCAAAAGTCCATTAAATTCTGGATGTCAGATGCTGTGACTTCCTAACAGCTTTACAATATTCAGAAGGATTTCCTCACCATTCTATTCCAGTCCAGTAAACTGCTTGTACTTTCATATTATGATCACCTCTTTCTCTGAAAATCTAACTAGCGATCACTGGAAATTCTTCAAAATGCTTTCCATCATGCCTGAATAAATCATGTTCAAGGACTTTGTCTTTTGGTTGATATGCAGTGACATCTAGATAGACATATGCTACTTCAAGTCACTTGGACTATATGTAAAGCAAAGCTACCAAAATCTGATATTAATCTTATATTAGACAACAACTTCTGGTCTGCAGGATCAGATCATTCAAAACTATTTTGATTGACAACAATCAACTTATTCATGCACATTTTTTTTTTAAAGTATAGTTACAGTGTTATGTTCAACTTCACTTCTGAAGATATATTTTTCTTTTACCTTTTTGGGTCAGTCTAAAGCATTACCTCTCTACTGAGAACATACCTGAATGACTTAGTATGCAGTAGCACACAGGCCATTTTACTTAGTTCTAAATGGTCTCATTAATTTATAAATTAGGTGTGAAGACCTCTGTACATGACAGGCTATTGCAGGTAATTAAAGTGTTTTTTTTTTTTTTTTTAGAGTAGCTTAGGAATCTTTCACTATTCTGTACTAGACACATAGGTATAATACTAATATATTTATATGACCTCAGATTTGCTGATTGAGGCTTCACCTATGTCAACATTTTCTAATTTTGAAAAGCATGCCTGACAATGCTTGTGAATAGTTATGTCAACAATAACTTTATCCTCACTGAGTAAACCGTTTTCAACACCACACAGTAGATCAGATTTATAAAATACTTCAATATGAAGAACCAAACTAGTGAGTTTTAACTTTTCACAGCTAGAACTGTTAAGCTTCTGTGTTCTTGTAATAACTCAATCCTCATTTAATTTCTAAAAGTTGTTATACTGTGTCTGTGAATCAACCCAACCACACTTGCAGAGTGGAAGCATTAAACTCTTTACGTTAGAGTTCATAAGCAACTTAATTTGGGCTTTAAGACTGGATAATTCATACTTGCATGGCAATTCTTCATTACTTGCCAACAGTTTCTTTCTGCTGTGAAACAATTTTAAATCTTGGATTCTCAGTGAAGCTGTATTACCATACCCTGCTGTATAATCAAGTTAATTTCTTTAAATTGCAGTAAGTTGTATTGCCCTCTCTTGCCAAAAAGCCTGTAAGTAAGGCATTCTTCCTGAAAGTTTATTCTTCTGTTGGATCACTTTTTGAAGTCTTGCCTTTTGGTAAACTTAAACTCCATTAACACATCTGGAGAACTGCTGACTATAAGACATCATTTCATATTGCCTGACATTTAGTTCAAGCCCTTCATAAATTGAGATGGAAGACTAGATCCACAGCTGGTGCAAATCACTGGAGCACTAATAATGTCAGTGGAGCTCTGCTGACTTATACCAGCTGAGATTCTGGCCCACAACTTGGAAGAAAGTGGTTGTATTACTTGATATTTCTTTCCACAGCTGAGTATGAGCCATAAGAAAAGGAAGATACGCAACACAGAACTTAACAGTCTTGAACTACAGTAAAGTAATTCAAAGTCATGCAGGATAATGCCTTTGCATAGCTTGGGAGAAAAAGCAACACCTTCTCTGCAAGAGGATGGGTGGACAAGTCCCATATCTTTCAGGTGACATAACTATTCATGAGTTTGCACAGATGCCAGAAAAGAGCTGCACAACACATCTCCTGCTGGAGTACGTGGTCAGAATTCCATTCTGTAATGCCTTTGAAAGAGCAGGAAATAGAAAATTCTTATGTGATCGCTACAAATTATATGATTAAAAAGGTCTTTTTAGTGGTCAAAAAAAAACTCAAAAAAAAATGCCAAAACAGTTATTGCTGTTCTGAAATAAAACCAGGTTAGAAAGTGCAATGTTACCAAAACTGCTCACTTCGAGGTATTTCTTGATGGAAAGAGGAAAAGGTTCTTGTATTTAGTTTTGCTTGTATATGCAGCCCAGCAAATTGTAGTTAAAGTGTTACTAAAGCTTTTTTACTGAAACAACTGCCATGAGGTTTGAAAAGATAAGTTATACTATACTTAATAAAGATATAAGAATGTCCTAAAAAGCTTGATTGATTTAGGAGGCACACTTGTACCCTTATTTTCCACATTTTCCTTTGGTAATTAAAAGAATCACTTCAGATCAAGAGCCAACATTTTCCTGAAAGAGGAGATTTCAGCTCTTCAGAGGATGTGTAGCAGTCTTTAGAGAAGGTGAAATTTTCAGTGTCAATTTCTTTCCTTAATTGGGTCTAATATTTCTTTTTTTTTTTGCCATTGATCTGAAAAAAATCGTCTTACTATCACAAGGTGATAGTAACAGAGGATATAATATGACACATACTTTCTGCAGTATCATAAAAATAGATGGCAGCAGCAGCTCATAAACAGAATTTGTATAGTCTTTATAGTATTATCATTGAAACAAACGAATGAGGAATCTCAAATAGTAACAAACAGTCTCTTTATGATTGACATAACAAACGCTCAGAGCAACATTTGTGTTCCAGGGATGATATATTCAGTCCATCCCAAGGGAAATACTTGGATTCTTTGATTTATGAACAACCTGCTGTCTTGACTGTATAAACACTGTCTTCACAGAAAGACCTCAAAAGAACTGTGCTCATCAGCAGCCATTATTAAAGAAGGATTACAAAAGAGCTTTGAGTAAGGGCCTAGGTGAAAACTTCATAGACTTTGTGGCTATACCTAAAACCTTGACTTAAAACAACTGAATCCCCATGGTGTAAGTTCTTGGGAGGCATCATATTGACTGCCTATGGCTACTGGCCAAAAAGAGGAAAGTTCAAACATGAAAAGAAAAAGAAGTGGTCCAAGAGAGGAAGGGGGAAAAGCTTTCACATCAGAACAGACACATCAAGGATACTATCTGTAGGCATTTCTTTTTAAAGATAAATTTTAAAAATATAAACAAAGTTGAAACCACATGTGATTTAAAATATGATCAGCAATTCTCCTTTACAGCAATGTTGATAGCCATAATATAATGCTGGTGGCTGTAATATAGGGTGAATCATAGAAGTATTTTCCTTTAAAATTTAAATTAAAACAAAAAACAAAGTCAAAAGCTGGGCTAATTTTGGCAGTATTTTGAGCATTCACTTAGCAAATATCATCTATTCTGGTATTTATTCCTGGAAATGGCTTGAAAATTAAGCTGCATATTTTCAACTCATCTTACAAAATGAAATGTCCAGACCGGGAATCATGAAGAACGCACTTGCTACAGTCACCACCATAATCCAAAACAAGAGTTGGTAAACCCTTTCCTAAGTTAGATTAGGGAGGAGACTGCATATTTTTCTACAGATTTCAATGGTCTGAAAAGAAATGGTGGCTTCAGGGATCACTAGAATGTGGGTCATACCTGTACCTATGCAGATGCCCACTGGCTAGAAGAAAGGACTCAAGAAATGGGTGTGGAAATAACTTTTGGCTTAAGGAAGGCTGTCTCTGTCCCTCTTGGAGAATCTTCCTTGTGTGGCCTTTTCATACACTCAATGTATTAAGCAAATGTTCTAGTCCCAGGAAAGGTCAGCAGACAGACAGTAATAAGCTTGTTCAATTACATTCTTAATGAAAAATATTTTCAATGCAGTAACCACAAATCTAATGTTCAGCCAGGGAATCAATGGTCCTTAATAAGCCTCTCCTTCTGGCCAAAAGCCAAACTGCACCTGCATGCTTCATAACCACTGTGGAGCCACATAAGACTGGAATTTTCTCAATAAATAAAACCTAAAGCTTAACTTCAAAAAACAGGACAATTGCTAAATATTATCTTAAGCCCTTGCAAGTGTCACGCTTTGTTCTCTAGAGCAATGAACTATCAAGATAGAGGTTATTTTTGATTTATTCTTATAGAAGTTTTTTTAAGTATTATCCTGCAGTCCTTCAGAGGAAGAAAAGTGATCCAAGAATCACTTAAACATGACAGAAATAGACACATTGGTTGTGGCAAGAACAAACTTGCAAACAAATCTACTAAACTAAGATATCCATCTATCTCTTAATGATCTATTTTCTAATGACTGGTTCAGTCATTAGAAGTCCATCTTAACATTAGCAATCATCCACTCAATTTAGTTAGTCATGTAAAACAAACCTCAGAAAATATGCATAACATCTTAAATGGCTGTGTAGACATGTAAATGAGCAATGCTCACAGCAATTTTTTAAGGACTTGATTCCATGTGCAGTTGCACATTTCCCATTAAATTCAGTTGGCATAGGTGCAGGTTCTTATTCATTTAAAAAGAATATCCCAGTTTAGTGATATAAATATAGTTCTGGATCTTTTTTTATCTGATCAAACACACTTGCAGATGTTTACTAACAATGATCTAGATAAAAACGTAGTAATAGATATCACTTAAAAGAAAAAGTCTAAACCATGTTTGTTTTAGATAAGTGGCACACATTTCTGTGGCTCATTTCCACTTAAACTTCTTCTTACTTAAATAAACTAGACCACATTCCCTTTATGAAACACACTAACATCACTGCCTTCAGAGGGAAAAAATACAAATCGATCTCTTAATCTTAACTACAAGAGTATACAGTAAAGGAAAATGTAGTTTGTTTCAGAATTTTGTCAAGACCTTTCAAGAATTTGGTGAAATGCAAATTCATCAACAAATATTAAATGCCATTTTAATAGCTAATCATTAAGCATTTATTAATTACATATTCTTTTATATAACTCCAGCCCTGGCTAAACTGTCACGACCTTTCTCCAGGTGAAAGTCACGGAACTGTTTATCTCCCTAGCCTTTTCTTCTCTCCCTATGGTCATAACCAACAGCCAAAGATAGAAGAGGGTAAACAGAAATCCTTGAACCAGCTATTCATGTACAAAAGGCAAGTCCTCAGGTCGTAGTCCCCAGTTCACAGGACAGGCAGAGACTGTGACTGCCAGCAGGAGATGCAAAGCTGGGGAGGGTGGATGTGAGGGAAGGGTTATTTAGCACCCAGCCTTGCCCCAGAGCCTGCCTTTTGTGCACACTACTCCCCTGCATTTCAGTAAAGACCTGCAAGCCTGTTCTAGCAACCAAAGGACAGGGTGTTCTTTTGTTCTGTTTTTAATAAGATAATCCTGTTTTCCCCTGGCATGACAACCCAAATTTGCAGATGGAAGTGACAATTGCAAAGCCATATTGAATCCAATCACAAAACTAAAGCATTTAAGTGTAGGAAATCCAGCAGTTCTGAAACCTAAATTGCACTGCAGATCTTCCATATCTTCTCCACTCTCTCCTTTCCACTGCTTAGGCTTTAAGTGTCTATCTAAATCCTACAGACTTCAACAGGAGCTGAAAACACACTTAAAGTTAGGCACATTCTTACAGACTCCTGAATTAAGGCCTCTGCTTGTGACTCTCTGGGGTGACTCTCTACATTTACTGCCATGGAATGAAAACCAAAACTACCTAAATTTAAATAAGGTCACTTTAAAATAAAAGTGGATTAGCCCAGTGTTCATATGATGAAAAGCCTTCTCTTACTAAAAAACTCCAATAATCTTTACAAAATAACTAGATATATCTACAGAGATCCTGCTGTCAGAAGAATGTAGGAAATTCGTGAGTAATAATTCTAAAAATGGTCTTAAAAAAAACCAATCAAACAAATCTTTTCTCCCTGCTGAACATTCTGTACACATACACCTGGGTACGCACATTCCAGGTTCCACGTATTTGCTCAGCATAGTTGAATTATTCACTTAAATCAGTTTACTGCTGAAAGCCACTTGGGATCAGTACAATATTGAATATGATTTAAGTATCTATTTTCTAACAATACAATGCACGCAGAAAGACATACCAGCAGTGAGCTCTTGGTTAATCTGAAAGCAGTGGATTGAATAAATTGGCAGCAGATACAACTTAAGGCACAGCAGCCTCCCCGCACAAAGTATTGAATCTAAAATTATTGTAGTTGTCATGACTGTGCTTCACTTTTGCCCTCTCTTAGCTCCCATTGAATCTCTCCTAAGTTCCTCCTGTCCTCCCTCCAGTCCCAGATCTGAACTCCTTCATACGTTTCTGAAAAAGATCAAATCTTTGATATTTAAGATCAAATCACTACCTATAATGACACCTGTGTGAGCTAAGACGTGTTTGAACAGCAGAACCAAGAAAGAGGGGGATGGAGGAGGGGGGCAGCAGCTCATCCAGCCTTTTGAAAATTATGAGGAGAAAAAGTAAAAATAGATACAGACCTGGACATTACAAAAGCCCAAAATAGCAGATTTTTCATCATATCTCAGTCATCCTTGAGATCCTTCCTAGCCTGGGTAAAGCCATCAGCTTTGTTCACTTATCGCCAAGCTTACTCATTTTTTTGGAGGCGCATAAAGCAAAAAAAAGCCATCTTAAGAACCTGGCCTTTACTATTGTACTTGCTAACTCTCTGGTAATGCTTCTTCTTACCTTGGATGCAGGTTAAGATGGTTTCACAATCTCCCATTAGAAAAATGCATCATGGAATGTTTTCTCGGTGGAGTGAAGAAGTCACTTCCAAAATAAATTCTCTATTTATTACAGGAAACAGGAATGATCTGCGACTCAAGATAGAATTGCTACAAGAAAGAGAGCATAAACATGCTCTGTTGTTACTTCAAAATGATTCACTTTTTCTCCCTCAAAACTTGAACTCTTGACCCATTCTTGCTCCTTGGGTCTGCCTACGGAGCAGCATATGCACTAAGTACTTTCCCAGGAACATTAACAATAGACCAAATAACCAAGTCATTACTTGTTGCTGCAAGAGAGTCTAGACTATAAGATTTTTTAAAAAGGTTGTACTTCCTCCAAAAAAAACAATACCCCAACTAACCAGGATGACTGGACTGGCCCATGTGCTTCTTCCATAAAATTAATATATAAAGCAGGATTTCTTTTTCCTAATAAGCTTCTCTACTTCTTTTTTGTAAGTGCTCAAATTCACAGAAAGATATCGTTAGCCCTTATATTTCAGATATTTCCCTTTCTGCTATAACAATTTTCCTACTCGTTGTACCAGAATCTAGGGACAGTCACAGCTCACGCATTCATGCAGGAACTTTCCCCTGGGTCACAATAATGAAGGTTAGAGGCTTAACTGGTATTAAATCAAGACAACCGAAATGACTGTGACTGAGTTGGGATAGCTGAAAATCTGTCCCAAAGGTCAGATGGAGAAAAGTACAGGATGGGAACCAGTCGAAATCTGTCTCCACATCAGCAGGCCACCTATCAAGGTTTCACAAAAGAAACCCGGATGACAAATGGATATGAGTTACAAGACTTGAATTTACAAGCATGGCAAGCTGAAAGACAGCAAGCAATCCTGTGTTTTAAATGGATTTTTCCAATTATTGCTACTACACAAATATAGGTTTAGAGTGCCCATATTCCACAAGTCTCTCTACGAAACATTTCTACTCAAACCCTAGGACTTTAGAGACAGAAAGCTAAGAATAGGGACTCAGAGTGACTTCAGGCCATAAACCTAATGTAACCCAGAGGCTGCACACTGCAGGTGTCAGACAGTCAAGTTCCTTTGGTCCGCCTTGCTGCTGTTCCCACCACCCTTCCTTGGAGAGATACTTCATAGTCCTGGCCTGTTCAGCACTGTCTCACTTGACACTATATATGGAGGCATGTTTTTTTGTTTGTTTGTTTCATTTTTACTCAAAGCTTAACACAACATTCTGCAATTTTGGTCACTGTGACCTGCATTGGACTGAAATCAGTGGTGTTAACGAAAAGACGAAACAGGCACATACTGCCCTGTGTGAGAACTACAGCAGCCAATCTAAAACAGATAATGAGAGAGACAGCTTATCAGACAAGCAGAACCAAAGAACCCCAAATTAGCCCCAAATCCTGCCTCCAACAGTGACCAAAAACAGATGCTTTTTGAAGAGTACAAGAAAGAGCAAACTCATATGACACTTTTTTGAAGTGTCTCTTCTGTCTCCAAACATTTGCTGCTCAAAAGCTTCCAGAACCAGAGTTAACTTCCATGCATTTAGAGACTGATATTCAGTAGATTGCTATTTCACAAACTGCTCCTGTCTCTCCTTGAACTTCTGTAAACTTATAATATTCCCAAAATCTTGAAGGAGTTCCACAGATAATATGCAGGAATAGGAATAACTTAGATCAGAACACAGAATGTAATAAATAGGAGGAAAAGCAACATGACAAAATTGATTCGATACCAAAATAAAATAATTTTGTTTGCAAAGATTTTTCAGTTATATAGTCAAATTTTATTTTCATTATGATACATTAGTGTAAAACTGAAGTAGCTCTACCAAAGTTGGCTTTTATTAGTCTGGTGTTCAAACAAACATTCAAACCACTGATGTATTTAAGAGATACATACATATATGTATACATCTTTAGAGAGCCTTGATAACCGTGCTGGTGCTGTTAGTGGCAAATTTAGACTGACTGGTCATTTTGTGAATTTCAGTATGGTGCTCTAAAGGGTATTTTATCTTACAAATGCATTAAGAAGAAAAGGCAGCACCATACAGGTGGGTAACTGGGACTTTATTAGGAGAATGCGGCTGTCAATCAGACAGAATAATCACGGAATACATGTGAAACAGATGCTGTCTATGTAAAATAACCCAGGGTGCCATACAGATGAATCGCTAAAAATGTAATTACACTTGAGTCTCAGGTTATTAGTTACAGGAGCACTTATTTGAAATCCATCTGGTTTTATACACTGTGCAGTAGTGAGAAACAGAAAATGGGGAACTGACATTTTTCAAGTACGCCCTTTCATTTGATGCCTCCATTTTGCTTTTCAGAGCATAAATACGGATCAATTGTACTTTTACAAAGCAAAAATCCCAGGGAAGTCACTGTCTTCTATTAGTCAAGACTGTGACAATTCCTGCATTTTGAATCTGCCTGAAATATATATCTTTACAAAAGAAAGAGTGAGGAGTTCCCACCTAAAATGGCACATAATGGCCCAGACTTTCCATAAATTTTCATAATCAGAAAGATCAGCTCAGATAGTACAAACAGAGGCAAATAATTTAAAAATCCTACTGGTTTAAAAAGCTTTTCTTTTTAACATGTTATTATAAATAAAAATGGCTGTTCGAAAAGTTTCCCAATAAATCTGGAAGACAGAAAGCATTTTTTTTAGCAACATTTTTTTTTAAAAAAAAGAATTTTCAGAATTGTCCAAGCTTAATTTAGCTCTTCTAATAAAACTGGCTTCCTTCAAAGCAGAGTTAGACTAAGAAATCTTCAGATTGCAAATGGAATTATGGAAACCCTGTAGGTCTGAGGGCTCATTTTTGGGGAGACAATGAGTTCCCTCTTGTACTCCTTGCAGCAACAGCAAAGTGTGCACTGCAGTTCCTAGCACAGGGCAGCTCAAACATCCCTGTGAATCTTCAGAAGAGGTTTAACTAGCAGTATGCAACATCACAGTTGACTATATGTGTATGTACATACACACACGCACTCTTGACGGTTACAGAATACAGACCTGTTCATAAAAGATCTAGACATTAGTGACTATCCAAAGTGCTCAGATTCACAGGTCTTTCTCCACTGGCTTCATTTGTTTTCATACACGATTTTTTTTGTACAAAATATACCAACACGAGTCTCCCCAAATTTAGCAGGAGGTCATTGGCCTGTATGTCTAATAGGTATCTAGAATATACAGTTCTTGTTTCCCCAGGGATCTCTGGACACGCTAGTGAGAGTGGTCCAAAATCCATGGCTGTTTATTGAGACTGATTTTTATCAGCTAAACCTAGTGGTAAAATAAAAACAAACAAGCAGGACTACTCCTTTCGCACACTGCTAGGTTTTGACACCAACCAGGAAGAAGGAAGCCCAAAGCATGGCTCAGGACACATTTAACACACTGCTCCTTGTTTACATTTCAGCAATGCTCTTTGTGTCTTCACTTCACCAGTTCTGCCAAGAACATAGCATTTCTTCTAAGTACCACTCTGCATATAAAGCTTATAAGACAATCAATATAGAAATTAATAAACATTGACTTATTGATGCTATTTCTGTTTTTAAACTTTCAAAATATTTGTAACATGAACAAAACAAACATTCGATATTGATCCATGCAAAAATTCTGATGTAAGAGAGATATTTGGTATAAAGCACCAAACAGAGAATGCTTAAGGCTGCTTAATAACCAACATGAGCTCTTAAAATAATTTATAGTTCTGCTTTTCACTATAAGCTGTAAGAAGAGGAATCCATTCTACCTTTGCATATTCAGTATTGCTAATCGTTAATAAGATATTCAGGCCAAAGTAATAAAAGCTCTTTCTAAATCTGGAGGGAACTGATGAAAGCAATTACAGTGAGGGCTTGGTACTGTCAAACTGTCAAGTTTCAAGCTTAATGTAATTCTTTAGAGTTTATTTTTTTTTCTACTCTAGAGGGAAAAGATTGCAAGCCATTTTCTGTTGAGAATGCAAAAAAGATGATTTAGCTACATGATACTGAAACATGCTATAATGCACCACTAGCATTACATGTTATATATCACAGCAGTTCTTCAGAAAGGGAACTCATCTTTCACTATTCAATATTATTTTGAGAAAAAAGTCTGGTAAGGGCCTTGCGGCCCTTAGCAGGGACAGTGAGAAATTTCAGAAGTCTGAGAAGTATTTTCATTTCAATTTTATCAATCGTTTCTGTTTTTCTAAGCCAGAGAAATGTTCCGTCGTGGAGGAAACGAGATAATAAAATATAATAATGAGTCATTAGGTTTAGTCTGAATGCAGCCATTTATCAGTAGACTATATTCTGCCTAAAGATTTTTCCTACAATGGCTTTGTAGCATTTGCACTGAATATTACTATAAAACATAAAAAGACATTCAACAACAACTCAAGATCTTCCAGAGCATGGAACAAAATGACTAAACAGCACTCCAGCAATTACCAAAATCAAGAATGACAAGTTACCTATCAACATAACAAGTGCAAACAAGTAAAGATATTTATAATTGTCCATACAGTTGCAATAACAAAATGTAGAAAGATTTCTCTTGTTCTCTACACACAAACTCACTTACATTGCACAAGGTTTGTCAAAAATGCTAAGCTGCCAGAACTGAAGTGCCAGCTATACCCTATTTGGATCAAGTATGACATAGACAGTGGCCTATAGCAGACGTAGACAGGACAGCCCCTAACACATTCTTCATCCAACGCCCAGTGGAGTTAGCCCCATGGTGATGACAGTCAGCCCACTAAAGAGAATCATAGAATCATAGAATGCTTAAGGTTGGAAGGGACCTCTAGAGGTCATCTAGTCCAACCCCCCTGCACACGCAGGGTCACCTAGAGCACGTGGCACAGGACTCCGTCCAAGCGGGTTTTGAAGATCTCCAGAGAAGGAGACTCCACAACCTCTCTGGGCAGCCTGTTCCAGGGCTCTGTCACCCTCACTGTTAAGAATTTTTTTTTCCTTAAGTTCCTGTGGAACTTTTGGTGTTTCATTTTGTGGCCATTATCTCTAGTTCTATTGATGGCCACCAGTGAAAAGAGGCCAGCACCATCCTCCTCACTGCCTCCCTTGAGGTACTTATAGACACTGATCAGGTCCCCTTGCAGCCTTCTCTTCTCCAGGCTGAACAGGCCTAGCTCCCTCAGCCTCTCCTCATAGGACAGATGTTCCAGGCCCCTGATCATCCTTGTAGCCCTGCGCTGGACTCTCTCCAGCAGCTCCACATCCCTCTTGTACTGTGGAGCCCAGAACTGGACACAATACTCCAGATGCGGCCTCACCAGGCCTGAGTAGAGGGGCAGGATCACCTCCCTCGACCTGCTGGAGACGCTCTTCTTAATGCACCCCAGGATCCCATTGGCCTTCTTGGCCACGAGGGCACACTGCTGCCTCATGGTCAACTTATCATCCACCATGATGCTCAGATCCTTCTCTGCAGAAAGTGTCACCAAGTCTATAGCCCAGCTCAGTCTTTAGCTCTTCGACTGTAGCTCCATATGACGATGAAGATCAGTACTAACAATGTACTGCAGAAGGTGGATTATTGCATTTCCTCTTATTTGAAATACTCTGTGAAACAACAATCTGTCACTAGGGAACCTAAACTGGATCTCAGCAGGTTGGAGAGGAGTCAGTGAGTAGAAAGCAACAAATAATTACACATAAAATCAATTTTAGTGAGGGATAAAAATCTACTTTGTCTTTTCTTTTAATTATACATTGAGGGAAATAGGATTGTTTTCTCTTTTAGAAGTACAGTGGGAAGAGGCACATTGAACTTAGTGAGGCACACAGTACAGTGTGGAAAGTGCCTTCTGTGCTATTTATGTTGCATCTGTCTGCCTCAGGCAAAGAGGAGATGTGGCCAAATTATAAATAAGACAGTATGGTATACGATGAACAAGACTGAGAAAACTTGCATTAATGACTTTGGCTAGTAAAGCTTGGTGCATGAAACTTTCCTCTGTTTGCCAAAAGGGTGTCAAAAAGTAACATGCTAATTTGCAACCTATGAGACTTTTTAGGGAATGAATTAAGTTAAATTGCCAGCACACTACAAAGGTAGAATGCAGTGAACATAAAGGCAGCTAATAGGCATGGTATCATTTGCTGCCCAGAGATAAGATGTCTAGTCCTACAGAACAGGAGGCTGTTTTGGACTTCTTAAAATACTTCTTTCTAACAGGCGCACACGACTTAACAGATACACATGGTTTAATTAATAGATGTATTTAAATGTTTTCCTGTTCATAAAAGGAAGTGGACTAAAAGTAGATTAAAGAACAAGAAACACACAAGAAACAAAGAATAAAATTCTGATTGCTCAAGCTGTTGCAAAACCAAGGCAGAAAGACATACTTATGTTCTCAGATAAAATGCATATTACAATGTTATTTTGCATCTTACAGCCATCCCAAAGCAGTCTCCTGCAATATGAAAATTAACACATTTAGAAAGCTTCAAATTTAGACTTCAGGCTTACCAAAACTACATAGATCTTATTAGGGTCTCAAATGGAGCTAAAAATCCTGAAAGAATAGAACTCCTGCAAGATTTCCTGCTTTCAGAAGTAGAAAGGGAGAATAGAATAGAAAGCTACGTCTCCCCCAGGCCTCCCTTTACAGAATTGGCTGAAAAATGGCGTTGTGGGAACCACCAGGACAACTCTTGAAGCTTGGCTCCAAACAGGAAAGAAGGCTTGGGTGCAGGGGGAGGAGAGACAAACTTATTATTTTATCATACTGAGTTCATTCACCCCCAGTACTTCTGTGTGTTTATTAAGTGTCAGCGATCACAGATTAGACAACAGAAGTGTGACAAAACCAGACCTGATACAAGTGACTGTTCCAAAAAATCATTCTTTACAGAAGATGCTTCATTCAAAGATGTGATTTTTTTTTTTCTCTTAATCACCATCTGAAAGGTCAAAAATTTTAGAGAAAATGCTTGTGGTGAGCAGTCCAGATCAATACAAGGCTAAGAGATAGAATTAATCAGTAAAGAGAACAATGAAGCCAAAGAAAATTCTTTTTACTGCAAGAAAACATAGGTGATTCAAATTCTCTCAGGGAATTTGAAAAAGCAGTGACTGCCCTGCACCACTGGCGTTTATTGATTTCCTAAAGGCTTGAACCTGATGAACCATTCTGTTGCTAAAGTGTCTAAGAAAAAAAATGGAAAATAATCTTGTCCAGCAGTACTACATCATTCAAGGAACTGCCTTCAGGACCCCCTCTTCTCTCCCTAACTCTCCCCATCCCACGACCTGATGGAGGTAAAAGCAGTCCCAGAGGAGGACGAGCCACAGGGCCATGACCAGCCACCAAAGTTCCAGGGGATTTATCCCATGCTGGCACACCAGCAGATGCTACCTGGGACACTGCTCTACAGCACCACAAAACTGCGTTTTGCTGCTTGCTGAATTCTTCTAATTTTGCCTTACACCATCAATATTACGGCAGTCTGTACTCCAATCCTACACATACTCTGAGGATAAATAGAAATATTACAAATCCAGGTGAGGGAAAGAAATGTATGGGTCTCCTGAGGATCACTGACAGCAAGTTTGGACAAGAATCACATTTATAGAGAGGCCGTCATTGGCAGTCTGAAGATGGCTGCTGAAAAGAGGGGAACAGACGTCACACTATGTTGTTGTTATTGGCATAAGCTTAGAACAGTCGCAGCTTATGCAGTTTGTCCCAAATCAGAGCCAAAATTGCCTATTTTCCCACCATGCTTCTACATGCATTTCATTTACTGCTTCCTCCCCCGCCTTCCACCAGTCCAAATGGCCAAATCCAAGTGCTGGCTCTGAGGAGAATAAGAACACAGTAGCTGGCTGGCATAAGCCCAGTCTGAGTACAAAGTGGGAGAAGCTGGATTTCTGCCAGCTACCAAATAGGCAGCTTTTGGTGGTAGAAACAGGCTTTAAAGGTTATGTGCATCACACACTTGCAAAACCTCCATCAGATGATGCATTGCAACCCTTTCCAGATGTCAACTCCCTCAGTGGAGGTGCTAGCTCTAGAATCACTAAAGGCTTTGTTGAGCTAATGCACTAATAGTGCTGCTTTGTGTCATAGCAGATAGACAGAATCTTCTGAAAAACTCTGGAAATGAACACACCCAGCAAAGAACATGACAAACCTAACATGAAGATTTTTTGAGACCTTGAAAAGAGCACTAGGCAAAATAATACTGACAAGAGTACTGGTAAAAAGTTCTTACAAAAATAAAAAGTAACACATGTTACAGCAACAAGTGTTTTACAAGGCCAGATTCCAACTCTACCATTGAAAAGAAAAAGAAAACAACCTTCAATAGGAGGTTTGGAGACAGAATCTTCCAACACATCTTGAAGCCAGGTTACTAAATAGATGCTGAGCCACCCTTGCAGCCTCCTAGGCTCTAGCAGTCATTGGATCCTGCAATATCTTGCCTAGACAAGAAGTCTAAGGAAATTGTTATGATCCATGGACCACCTGAAACTGTCCCCTGTGTCGCAGCTATTCAAGGAGCTCTCTCTGTAAAAGCCTAACAAGCTTCAGAGCTTGTTAAGAGACCTAACAAGGTCTCTGAAATTGGCAGATACTGAGCAAATTTCATGAGACTATGTTCTTGCAAAAGCCCCTTGCAATCATCTAGACCTATGAAGCTATTTAGATGTGCAGCCAGTTGGGAGTTTTCTGGCAATGCTTTCAATTTACTTTTCAGATACACATAAAACATCCAAACGTGGTAATTACAAGAAAAGTTGGGAAAATAGGGTTTTAGGTGCATAAACCAATGACCTAACTATACTCACCCACACACAGCATTTTTCTTATTTGTGACAGATATAAACTGGTTAGCTGTCTTTATAGCCCTTCCTGAAATCCCTTGTGCAATGTTCTTACCATCAGTGGTGCTCTGCTCTTTCTTAGACATGACTATGTTTTAGAGACTAAACTATTCATATATTGTCAGAAAGCTGTTATGTTTCCCTCAAAATCAGATCTGTAATGTTTGGGAAGAGACACTTAAAAGGCTTACAAATTAGAACAGTATGTGCTACTGTGCAGTATTAATCTTACATCTAATATTTATGAATATTGCTACATACTGCACCTGGGATAGACTTGGTCTTGATCTGTGGAGAACACACAGCAAAATCTTACAAGACTTCTTTGGATCAAGCATGTGCATCCTGCTCAGGGTAGTACTGAAGAAGCTGCCATGACCCAATATCAGCCTCTGAAACTTGTGTCTCGTGCCATCCAGATCCTGTATCTCTGTATGATGAATTCCTCGTGTATGAGGAATTAATCATTCCTAGTAAAATGTATTTGCAGTAGTTAATTTGGCAATTCCAAAAACTCTACATGCAGATGATACTCTCCTTTGAATCTGTGCTTTTAAAAGTGTATTCCTCTTTGTTTCACAAAGTTTTTTACCCCTTCAAATTACCCCTTCAAAACACACCAGATATACGACCATATAATGGGAAGGGTCTACTAAATGAAAGACACATATGTATTTTACGTTTGCCAAATGGAGAAAATAGAGAGTAAGCACTGACTTAAATCTGTTTTTGAAGAGTCTTATCAGAGAAAGGCAGGAAGAGTTGTTCTATCTAAGGGTTGTGGACAGCCTTTATTCTCTTTCTAAATTTATGCCATATACTTGAGCTTGAATTTGCGGGCAAATACACTCGAAAGAGCCTAAAGGTAAATATTAAACCAATAACTGTCAGATAAATAATGAACCTTTTATGAGACAATCTTTTATTTAATGTTAATAGTTTTGGTATATGAATTACTCAACGTTTGGGCTTGAACTTCTGCTCTGATGGAAACTTATTAAAAGAATCTCGTAAAATCAAATGATCAAAAATATTTTTCTCTAAATATTTATATATTTATATGTTAAAATAGTATTTATAGTTTCCCATAAATTTCCAACAGAACTGCAAAAGACAGGTAAAAATAACTTTGCTTATGTTTATGATACCAATTCCTCCTCACATGCTATTTTTGAACTCCAAGAGTTATTTTTTTTTTAACAGAGAGGATTGTATCTTGGTTTTTGTCAAGATAAATACCAGTGACATATAGTGCACAGAAAATAATCCAAAATGACAAAACTGATTTTGGAAAGTGACATTCACTAACGTAGCTAATGGTGAATAATTCCAGGTTGGGATTTACCAGATTTGATTTGAATCATAAACTATTCCTTGGTTAACAGATCTATGCAGTAATACTTTAATGTGACTGTGGCAGATTTCCCACACAAAAACCTCATTCTAAAGACATAACTATTTCCTTAGACTACTAAACAGTGTCTCATTGTGCTGATGATATTGTCAGAAATGCAAGCTTTTGATTAAGGGGATTAACACTGAAATGAAGACAAATCACATTTTAAACTCACTTGGACAAATTGATGTTAATTTTGCATAAGATACTAGGTTGGTTATAGGTCCTATGGCTTGATTATCTATAAATACATTTCATAGAATAATTAAAATTACAATTGACAGATAATTATCTATTTCTGTTTTTCCTTTCTTATACATGTTCTGCATACAGTGCTTGGATGATTACAAACAGCAATATGTAGGAAAAACCTTCAAAAATGCATCTGCCATTACCACGGTTCTAAGGACTAAGCAGTTTCACCTGCTTTCCATCCACGCTCTCCATATGTAGCTGCAAATCAACACAGTCAGTCTGCACTAACATTATTTTTTCATCACTTAGCATGTAACAATTGATTGTCTGATTCTATGAAGATTTCTATGAATGAACAAACTTCCTTCCTCCTCCTGGTTTAGGTCCACATACCTTATTTTCTACCATCTTGCCCTCTGATACTGTTTTCTACGCTATAGTTGCTTATTGCTGATGCACAAACAGCTCGAGCAGGATGGCAAACTACCCTGACTTCGGTCCCTACCAAGACTGCAAGAGCCCAGAATGAATTAGCAATTCAGTGATACAAATTTCCTGTTGCCTAATCAGGTGCCTTTCACTCTAGCCTAGCCAGGAAACAGTCATACTTCTGGTGTGGTTTTGCAAAAAAATACGAATTATACAGCAGTACAATGAACTATCAATTACTGACCCAATTTGCAATGCTGGGAATCGAAGCCCAAAGAATCTGCATGATCAAAGAAGAACTGAAGACTGCAAATTTTACTGCCATATTTTTACTGGAACACAGTTTACTCCTCCTAAAGTCATCCACATTAACAGAATACTTGCATGGTCTGGAGCTGTTTAAACAAAACCTCATTGTACAGTTCAACATTTGAAGGAAATTAGCCAAGTAATAAGACAAAGTATTTACTTAGAATATTAGAAAATGTTTTGTAAATTTTGCTGTTGATCCTGGAGTCTTAAACTAGACCAATTTGGAAATCAATCATACAGTTTATCTTTTTTAAATATCAGAAAGCATTTGTAATGGATTTTAGAATTAAGTGAATGAAAACTGCTATAGAATGTGTTAGGAATTATCAAAATAATGTAAAGAACTCAGTCAACCTACCATTGAATTTCTTGTGCATTTAGCCACAGGCATTAGAGAGGAAAAAACATCCTAAGCTGAAAGAAAACCACCAAGTCAGAAGATAAGGACTTAATTTAACTTGAAGAGTAAAATGTGATGGTAATAAATCAGCCTAGGGCTTGCATACTATAAAATGCATATGCTTTTTGCATGTGTTTTGCATGTATTTCATTTGCTATTTTACACTCCAGATTCTGTTGATAGGGAATCTGAATGTGCAGTTTAAAATCGCTGAGAGCAGACAAAGTATAAACTTGAAATTGTTGGCATGACTGAGATTTAAATGGATGAATAAATGGATGAATTTACTGCATCTTTGTTGTCATTATCCAGAGCTTTCATAGTAGAAGTTTCATAAAGGAGAGAATCTCTACCTTCAGTCATGTCAATGAGTCAGGTCTCTAACCAATAACTAGCAGGAGGATGTGAAAAAAGATTCATTCTGAAGGAGACAAGAACAGAGTATGCCTCAGCAGTAAGGGCTTTTTTTTTTTTTTTTTTTGAATAAACTTGAATGGACAAATGAAAACTTCTAAACTCTTCTTTTTTTAACAGCGTACTCTTGGATGTTATTGGTGAGATTCCTCAAAGAATAAGTCTCAAAACTGATAGCATCCTCCTTATGTAGCAGTTGTTCCAACCTATCTGGGAGCTCAGTGGTTTGAAGCTATTTTCTGTAATTTTGCACATGAGAGCCTTGCACGTGATGAATCAGGAAGGGACTTTGTCTGTAAGCCCTTACCCAGGGTGGCAAATGCAGTCCACAAGAATGTGGAAGTAACTCCTACACAGATGCATGGCTAAAGACCTGAATAAACTGTGTAAACCACTCACATTGAAATGATACAAACAGACTCTGTAATATATTGTCAACTGTATTGATCTTACAAAGATGTATACATGATGTGAAATGACACATTCACAACTTTGAAAAAATCCCCTTGCAGTACTCTTTTGCCTGCTGCTGCTGCTATGTAGCCAGGACTGTTTGCTTTATTACAGTCACAACTAGCTCAAGAGCTCTCCTCTTCTCTAAAGCAGCAAGAAGTCAAATATGCTCTTCTTTCCTGCTCTACGCTTTAAATATATTTACAAACCAGTTTGTGCATTATGCTTACAGAATCACTACACTCAAATCAGACTCACCGAGAGCAAATGGGACTTTGGTTCCTAAGTGCCCATGACCATGAGATTTAGGTTGTCTAGTGTTTTCAGTACTTCAGAAAACGGCACCCTTTTCTTATGCTCAACATGATATGTCAACTTCACCTGAGAACTGCAGCATCAGACAATACAGGAAGCACATATTCATCCTCTCAGAATCTGAAAACTATGTCCTGACATCACTAGCAAAACAACTAACAATGCTACTGAAGAAGAAGAAGAAGAAAAAACTAATTTCAATGCCATTGAAAATGCTGCCTATTACCTGCTAAGAGACAAAACTCACAAGGAATTATTGGACAGTGCTTCCTGATCAGAGGCCACTGTGTACTGAAAATACTTGAAGGTTCTTTTGCTACAAACCAAATGGGAGTTTTTCAATCACATTAATTCACTTTAGCAGAAACTACTTCATAAGGTGGATGAGGACACCACTCAGCAAAATTAGGATCATTTGAATTTGTCACCTTACTAGCCTCAACACGTTCAGCTAAGCAGAACTATTATTCAATGAAACACAAGCAGAGAAACTGCAGTAACACTAGTGGAAAACATACCTTAACTATATAAACCACTTCTAAGGAAACAGTCTGTGTAACAGGGAGGCAGGAAGTAAAATTGCCAGAATTTTGCCAGAGGCTTCAGTATCTGAACATATCCCTGTATACAGTAATAATTGTCATTAATTTAGCTGTAACTCCTCACAAAGGATTGTGAAGATAAACTTCCTATGCGGATTTAGCATTTTAGGTGAGATAATCTATTTCCTGATGCAAAAGCAATATTCTTCCCTACTGGTACCTTCGCAGGTACCAGTTTTAAATGAACCAAGAGATGCAGGTTGTTCTTCTCTGGAAAGCTTATGCTGCAAACTGAAAGATAAAACTAACCCTTTTTTTAATATATTGTTCAAAAGCTCTTTTTCATTTCAACTCATCTTTCTTAATCCCATTTCTCACATTAAATTCTCTGCTTTGTGTTAATACTCTTCAAATATTATCAAATGTCTCCTTTGTTGCCCCTTAATCAATTTTAATATATATTTAACTCAAAACCACTCCTTATAGGTCTGTGGCTCCAAATTCCTTTACTGTGCATGCTGTTCTCTCCATCCCTCCAGCTGTCAGTATCGTTCTGCTAACGAGGCTTCTAGATCCCAAGTGACAGGAGACCTCTGCTTATGCAAGAAAAAAAATAAATTGGTCTCTGTTGCTGTCAAATTAGTATTCCAAATTCGTGCTTAATTTGCTGTCAGCCACTACTTTTAAGTCTCTTTTGGCATTACTGCTTTCCAAGGTTTCTCTCACTCATAGGAATCTGTGTCTCAGATTATTTTTCCCTTGATAGGTTTGCACTAATTAATGTTTCTAAAATGCTTTTTAAATGGAAAGCACTATATAAATATTAAGTATTCTTATCTGTAATGGGAAACATGCACCAGTACAATTGTCATATAAACTTCACAGCAACATACTTTATGTAGATTCCTTGGTCACGGACATTTGATTTCCTAAAAGGCATTATGAACTGAATACATTAATAGGAAACATATCTGTGTAGCTTATTCCACACAAAAGCTGCAGCATGCATTGTATGTGTTACACAAGCAAAATAAAATCCAAACAACTATATCTATTATTTATGTGTTTAATATAAACAGAATTTTGGCCCAGTCAGCAATTTTGCACATGCATTTTACACTGATTTTCACTGTCTAAACATTGTCTTATTGAATTACTCACTGCTTAACAACACCTGGCACAGGCAGCTATTAAATATTGAATGAAATGACATTTGATAAGTTTAGGCAGAGATATTAATTATTCCCTCTTCCACAGCCAAAATATATATGAAAAAAGAAAATCTCTACTTTCTGCTCCCAAGTATTTCACAGATTTGGATTTAATGTCTAACATAAATGGTCTATTCCACAAAGAAATGCAAAATGCACACTTTTAGCACATTTAATCCACAAGTGATAAAGACGACTGCCAACTGCCTTCACTGCAGATGATCGGGTGCTGCTTCCACACTCACCAGGGGAGCTGATGACAGGCGGTGCACTCGGAGACCCGCTGTTTGTGGATGCGGGTGTCACGGTACAAAACCTATGCCCAAGGGGTCTAGGAGCGCTGCGGGGGTGGGGGGGTGAAGGAAGGAAATTACTCTTTATTTTTCACTGTGGCAAATTTCCTGGAAGTTCACTTCAAGAGGAGGTGGACTACGTATCTTCACTTCCACCTAGTTTTTCTGACAAAAATATATTTTGTATAGCTCTTGCTGTGAGACACTTTATCATATTCCTTTTTCTTTTCTCTGAACTAGAGTCCCTCTCCAAAATTCAGGCCAAAGAATAAAAACAACACTTAATCTTCTCAAACAGTGGAAGAAAGCCAGTCTATCCAACCAATTTTAGCATACGAAAGCTTATACTTGTTGAATTTTTTTTGCAATGCTGAGCTACTAAATGATATACAAGACTCCAAGTGAAACAAGCACTGCCCCTTCCACAGATAACAGCACTTGGTACATTTGTGTTATATTTTGTAAACTACAGTTTCAGATAAACTGCCAGCAGTTTTCTTATTTCGGTGATCGTGTAGGCAGAACAGCACACAGTCAATGCACCTGCTATGCCACCACAAGAACAGAAAAGGTGTTTTTGCCTACCTTATAAAACACAGAAGGGGGCCCTAATCTCACATAAAATGTCTAGACTCTGGATAAACAGTCACCAAAGCCAGCGCTGTTGCCAGTCACTGAACTACCATGAAGATGAAGTTGTATATTAATAATACATCACTCATGTTCATGGACAAGAAGCAGACTTAAGAGAGTCTGCACCTAAACATCAGCCTCACACACAGTCACAAACACGCAAGCACAACAGCCCCAGGGCTCCAGACAAACCCCAGCCAACTCTGGCAGTTTAAACAGCACTTATTTGTCAACCTGATTCACTTGACTAAAGCACCTTTCACATCCTAAAACCAAGTCAGAACATGACGTGCACTTGCAATAATATCTCTATCAGTATTTCTATTATTATTTACAATGCTTAATGCCATTCTCCGGAGCACAATAAAATGCAGCTCGCCAAGGTGGCAAAGGCCTCCTCTTGCTCACGGAATGACAATGTCTTCATCAAATTCATTTGACAACATTATAAATCCAGGTAAACAGATTTCATAAAACAGGCACTTCAGATGATTATTGCATCAACAGCAAACACGCTCATAATTTCATAGCCGTTGTAACAAAGTGTTCTGTTACATAAAGCAGATATATGGATCTAGTAGTGATCTTGTTTTATAAAAACCAAGTAACCTAAGTGAGAAGTTAATTATTTCCTTCCCTTCAAATCATGAGCCAAGAATACACAGAAGGCCTCCCCACCAAGTATTTTTAATTACTATATCTTTGTAGTACAGCATTAGCTTAGCTTGCTAAACATGGAAAAGGGCATTGTAACAATAGTAATAACTAACTTCTTCAACAGATGCCTGTCACGGTGCGACCTGTGGGAGGATTACAAGAAGATTTTTTTTTCCACTATAAATAAGGAGAGAATAAAGACAACTCTGAAGACAACCATCTCCCTTGCTGTGCCCAACCAAGATCACACCAAAAAGGGAGCGTTTTGTTGAGCTTCAACTTCTGTGAGAAAAGGAATTTGAAATGGAGGCCGAAACTTGGTAATCTGAAGAATAAATTTGAGAGCGAATGCTTTGTTCCTGGAAAAGATCTACTTGCAAATAGCAATCAGTCAGCTGAAGTGCAGGCTGCAAGAGTGGCCACAAGCAGGTTAGCTGCGTGGCCAGGTTACCTTCCTGTATAATGTTTAGCTCCTACCTTCTGCACAGCAGGAAAAAGTTACAACCAAACCAGCAGGAAGAAAAGCATCTGTTGCTATTTCCATAAGCAGCAGCTTAAAAAGACCTCAAAAGGTGGAGAGATTTTTAAAGAATTTACAAGATTCACTCTGGAAATGTCTGTTCTCTGGCTGCAAACCCAGTTAAAGTGCCTTCTGTGAAAACAACTGTGCAATTTTTAATCAAATTATCCATTGGGACTTTGCAACAGAGATAAATGTTCTCAGGAATTGGGAAAAGAAAAAAAGATCCATTTATATCAGTGACCTAAACAGCAGCTTGAAGCTAGAGTTAAAGATACAAGAAGCGAACAACTCTACTTTTTCATTCTGCTCATATTGCAAGTTACAGAAGCATAAACAGAAATACATAGCAGTAAAATCAGTTTGCTTTTATTGCACGGTAACCTCTTATAAATGATCAACTTCTCCCCATCACATCTTTTTAAAGAATAATTTGCTCCTAGTCAAAAAGCCTGTATGCCAAGTTTCAGCACAGAATAAAATTTTTACAGTGAAGTTATAAATTTTTGAAAAGTGGGTTCTATGTACTAGCATACATTTAACTATTACAAGGGCAGCAGGTGTCACTATAACAAATGATGTAAAGTTCAATTTAAACATCACAGAACATATTGAAATACTTTGGAAATTGCCACAGGTCTCTAAAACTTTATATGAAATAAAAAAGGAAAAGAAAAACCCAATCCCCTTTGCTAACATTTAATTTTTCTCCTCACAAGGCAAAGTAAAGAAAACACAGACACAAATTCTTTGTAATTAACAGGACTGTGGTTTTACAGTTAAACAAGGTCCAAGAGCGAAAAGTTAACAAATCATTAGACAACATATATTGCCTTGTACGAGAACTATAACAATCTGCAAAACAGCTTAGGATATATGATCATGAGGTCAACTGTTTTCAGTAGATAATCAGGCTTATAAGCATCTTTAGCTCATGGATTAGGCATGCAACATAGCACAGAGATATAATGACAGCTTCCAAACAATTATATTTGCCTTCCCTGTTTTTTTAACAAATAAAGTTGCTAATCACTGTCATGATCTGAAAGAAAGCATTAGGCAACAAAATTGGATCTATATTTTCTTCGCTTCCCCCTCTCCTCCCATTCCTCTGCTCTCCGTCATGGTTTCCATAGCAGCTTTCCTGTTTACAACACAAGGTTTTTCCCCCTTCCCTGGTGTTACAAAGCACTCTTAACACCTACTTCCCTTTAGAACCAGAGGATTCCCAGGAGCGTCCCAGCACCCTGCATGGATGCTTTGCTCAAGTCAAACACAACTTGAAGGGCAAAGAGGCATCTCTCCGCTTGCTCAGGGACAGTGCGTCCTTGCCCTGATGAGCGCTCAGTTTTCGACGCTGCGGCCAGGTTTTGTGCTAGGCCTGCCCCTTCCTCCTGAGTCCGTGTAGACACATGTTTGCTCAAGCTGCTTCAAGCTCTCACAGGGTGACTTTGCAACACACACGCCAGAGACCGATACCCAGCACTTTACCCCACAGCCACCACGGCTGCAGGCAACGGCACAGCCTGCGAGCTGGGGGCAGCGAAAGAGCAGGCAGGCTGTCACTGTGCCGAGGGCACCACGACCCCAGTGCACGGGTGCACATCCATGCTGCAATCACAGCAATCGGTGCTGCTGTGCACGGGCTGTGGACAGCGCAGGGCTGCACCGGTGCTCAGCTGCATTTACCAGCGCACGTCTCGCTACGGTAGGAGCGCATTGCTGGCACGATTCACTTTCAGACAACCTTGCCCCTTGCACCATGTGCACTCTGGTTGCCCGGTACCTCATCTTTCCTGTAGACTGGGATTTAGGTTCTCTAGAAGAAGAGAGAAGTACAGGCTCTGGGGAGATTAGGGAGGATCTCAGCAGGATCTGCAGGGAATGAAGAGGACAAGCCGCAAGCACCACTGCCATAACCCGGCTCATCCCCTCTGGCTCAAACAGAGCCTCAGTTTCCACCAGCCCATGCCCTACACAGCTGTCCGTCTCACCTGAGCCTGCAGCTATCTTATCCTTAAGCTCTTTCATTTCTTAAAATGAGCCTTTTAATCAGAGAAATATGAATATTTTCTGTTAAACACTTTTTTTTTTGTGGGTTTTTGCTTCATGGTAGCAACTTTGGCCCTGATTCAACAATGCACTTAAGCATGTGCTTAATTTTAAGTGGATGAATAGGCCTGTTGAAAAACGCTCTAGTTAGGCACAGAATTGATAATGTGCTTCAGTGGTTTGGGTTAGGCTTTAATTGCAGGAAAAGTTTAAAGCCATATTATATAACACTTAACCATCTATCCATAAGCAAGTTTATGCATTCACTTAAAAAACAGCTATAGGAGTGTTTCTTAACAAAAACAAAATATGGTGTAAAAACTCTCTAGGATGAGACCAATATTAGCTAGCAATCTGGTAATTAAGACATACTATAAAAAATCATTTGTGATTTTTCTGCTAATCTTTGCTGTCACAGACAAAACAGGATTCTTCAATCAATTTCTGTAAATTAAATTAAATTGTTTTGAAATATCAGCACAGTTAGAGTCTCTTTTTTCCTTCTTTGCTAATTCGTTCATTTCTCAAATCCAAAATGCAGTAATTCATGTAATCACAATTCCAGACCACATTAGTGTCAGCACCTCTTACATACTTTATAACATACTTCATCTTTTTAAAGTGGGAAATTATAATTCCTTGTGTCACTATCTTCCCCAACCTATTTATAATAAGAAAGCAGCAAGTTCTATTGCAAAATACCCAAATAAATATTTTAAACAGCACAAGCATGGACATGGAATATGTATTCTACAAAAAATGGTCTGCAATCAAGGATACTTCAGCAGTAGAAATTTAGGAAGAAAGATTCATCCTAGTGTAGAAAAAAATCATCCTATTTCATTTCAAAAGCAAAACAGCCCTCAGCTTTTTATACTGTGAATGCAGAAATGTTGCAGACTTTTGTTTTCACAGAGACAATTACATTTAATTTTCAGCAAAAATGTATGTAGCATCAACTGTTTCTGAAAGTAAGAAAGCATTTTTCCATTTATTTATGTTTTATATTTCAAAAATCCACTATCGTTTACATATTGTAATACTTACAGTACAGAGTTTTTACTTTATCAAGATATTTGCAGCATTTTTAAAAACTGGAAAAAGAGCAAGTCTATTATAAAATGGAAATAAAAAGATACAGATGACCATTGAAATCAATTCCCTCCTAAATGTGCTACATTTACAGATTATCTAGAAACCATTTGGTGTGCTACCACATAATCTTATTTATTGAGCAATGGCAATGTTCCTGATACCACAGAGACAGACAAAAGTCCCATGAAGAGCAGAATTCATCCAAATTGCACATCAGCAATATAGCAAATAATGAGACAAGCCCAGAGGCACACCATTTTTTGCTGAAGACATTTGAGAGAAGGACTTTTTGGATATGAAGGCCAGGTAATGCAGATCTGGGATAAATACAAGCACAAACTACCTAAGCAAAAGCATGCTTGGCACTAGCATGCATGAGTATGATTTGGACATGAAGAATAAAGCATATGATGAAAATGAGAGAAGCACAAGGACTATGAGGTTCTGAAGTGAAGGAAAATGGTTGGTGGCATTCAGAACTAGACGTCAGCTCTTTTAAAGTCACCACTCCTTGCTTAGCTCACTGATTACAATTGCATGTCTCATTTCTGATGAAGTCCTGAACAAGACATGGGACGACTCATCATCTTTGCCAGCTACAAATTGCCTTGTGGAAGGAAATATTTAAAGAGCAGTTGATCAGAAGGACACAAAGCAAGAGGAAGGGATAAAGAGGAACAGAAGAGCTTTCTGTCCACAGCTGTCAGTAGGAGGCTGCATACTAGACAGACACTCCAAGAAATTTGTGCAGAGCTATATCCTCAAGAGACATGGATACAATGACACCAATTCAGTAGTCTGAGTCTCGAAAAACAGACGGAATCATACTGCTCTGTTTCTGTGCATAGCTCTCTTCAAATGCATTGTCAAATACAAAATGAGATTGTGACAAAATAGATATTTATATCGATATATATATATACACACACACAGGGACTTTCAACATGTTAAAAATGAAAAAAGCTCATAGCATCTTCATTTATTCTTACCATTTTCATTCATAGCACAGTAGGAAGACCACTCAAAAGATAAATATCAGCCTGAATCAATACTGGACTTTCTCATCAAAACAAACATTGCAGTATTTTATTCCTACACGGTTTCCCGAGAGTTATGGTTAGAAAGCAGTATCATCCCATAAATCAACCTTTTTAAATTATTAATAAGAATTTTCCTTGCAGTTGTAGTGGGAACACTGCTCACATATTGATCGCAAGTAGTCCTCATATAATCATTCAGGTATTTTATATTGTCATCTTGGCAAGTGAAGTCCCTCCATTACATAAGAAAGCATTTCTACTGATGTGCTTCTAAATGATCTCATTTCTCTCTCCTTCATTGCAAAACACTTCTTGGTGTCCCTTCAACTTGGGAAACATGCAAGAATGCTAGTTTACTTTTATAAGAACCAGCTCATTCGATGATTTTAAATCAAGTAGGGCAGTACAAACAGTGTTTAAGGTAAACTAAAAGCTACCAATCATGATTTGATATCCACTCTTAAGGAATTTTTTTTTTCAAGTTCGTGTCAAATAAAAAAAACTGATGACGAGACTCTGAGACAACCTTATCCATGGATTACTTGTAAATTCAGGTTGGTATAAAGTACTTCCCTCAAGAATTCATGGCCTTACAATAGGATTACAAGAAGAAAAGATATTACTACAAAGGTATCTCTAAGAAAAAAAGAAAAAAAAAAAAAGGAAAAAACTAAGAAAATCCAAGAAAACATTTCAAAACATTTTTACTTAGAGCAAAGGGAATGAGTTTTTTCTTTCTCTCATCTGCAAGTGGTTTTTACTAGATATAATTCCATAAGCAATATTCTTTAAATTAGGTCAAAATGAAAGTCCATTGCAGTCAGAAGGAAAGATAGGAAATTTCCCATTATTTTGCCTGTTAACAAAGTAACAGGAAACAGCAAAGGTTTTGATACAGGAACATGATTGACTCGGGTTTGAACTACAATCAAACACAAAAGCGAAGTCTCTGACACTGCATTAGGTGCCCCTGCAAGACACAGTAATTGCAGAACAAGAACATTATGACTGGCTCTTTTGCTTGACAGTACAAAATCAGAGAGTGGTGACAAAGCACAATAAGTAAGAGAGATGCTATTAGTCACAGTCTGTTATTTCATTAATGTTATGATCTGTGTGCCAGAGTCAAATTTTCATGTGAGTAGGAAGGACTAACATCCTAATTTCATCCCAAATCAAGTCATTATCATTTTTTCTTTTTTTTTCTTCTCCCATTCTCTTCAATAAACTGTACATATCGGGGAGAACACAAATTTAGTGATGGTTGGCTACATGGTGCAGAACATTATTTTCTCTGATCTCCATTGATCATAAAGTCACACATGATATTTCTTTAAAGCTCTGATTAGTTGTAATAACATTTATGCATTCTGACCCTGCGAATAACAACAAAGTAGCATAAATATTCAGACATAACAGCAAAAATCACTGAGATACTTATATGTAGTAACCTGCATAAGCCATACTTATTCTGCTTTGCAACTTAGCCATCGTTATTCAAGAGACTACAAATTTCTGCTCATCACTATCACAGTCAGAGGGCAATAATAGTTATTACAGACTAATCACATCTGGCAGCTGTTATTTTAATGTTCTCATATGACGAAAAATATACTTCTATCTTGGCTAAAACTAAATCAAATTAGTGAAGTAAATTCAGTGCATAAATAATTTACTTGCCTTTGGACTTGACAGTAATTTCAAATTTTGATAACAATATGGCTTTAAGTGTATGAGGCAAACTATAAACTCCACTTCAACCATTTTTTTCCAGTTAAGCTACAATAACAGCAAAAAAAATGTCAACAGTATTTGCTACACAATCATCCTAAGTAAACAGATGAAAAACAGCCTGCTTCACTTTTTCCCCTGGCAGTATGTGTAACAAAATGAAGTGCTATGTGTCTGAAAGACGAATACTTTGATTTTATAGCCTTTTTATGAAGCAAGAGTTTATTAGAATGCAGTAATGAGTTGAGCTTCTCATACATATGTGCAGTCATATTAAGATATGAAAAAGAAGAAATTCCACTGACTACAGAAAGGCTGATGAAGTGGCTTCCTCATTTGGTAGATGCATGCTGTTTGCTGCAGAAATGTAGTTGCACTGCTTCAGCTGTGCATCCCACACTGCTGAAGCTCTGCAGCATTGCCACCAGGCTTTTTTTATTGATTTACAAACTGAGAATTGGTTTACATGGAGTTTCAGTTAAAAACAAAAAGTTGCGACTTTTTCCAAAGGGGCGGTAAAATCTTTTTATATTGATACAGCAGTGCAGAATTATTCTTTTATTTGGCAGCAACACAGAGCTCTCCCCGTTTTTGTCTTTGGACATTAAGTTCTTCACTACTGGCATCTAGTTTTACTTAGTTCATGCCTAGCACTTTTTCATCACAATCAAGTCTGGTGTCCGAGTTATTTGCATTGTACATGCAAGTACTTGCGAGATTAATTCATCTGACTCCTGTAGACTTCACTGAAGCTTTCATTTTTCTTTCCACTCTGGATCTGCATAGGTTTATTCTCACTGTTTTAGTTTTGGTGTGAATACATCAGATTCAGTAGCAATTTTCTTCTAGTCAGCACAGAGAGACTTTACTGAAGAGGAAGATGACTACGTGGTGGCTACACAATTCCCTATTCTACCCACTACAGTGTCTTCCATCACAAATTTATTGCAGAAATATTGCACAAACTTATGATATTGTTGCATAACAAGCATAAAAAAGTGCGTGTTTCTTGCTAGCTTTGCGAAAATACACATTTTCTTACATTTTGTTATCTGAAGAATAGGAAAATATTTCCTAATTTGTTTACAGTTACTGTGAAAGTTATATCAAAGTAACAGATGCCAGATTTTCTATTGCAAGAATGGGAATAGTTGTGAAATGTATATTTGGCCAAGGTGGTATCTTTCTGCAAGGTGACTCTTAACAGGATGCAGTGTAAAATGCAGGATTTACATTTCAAAAAGCATGTTTTCCTTCATTATATTAAGTAAAATATAAAATTCCTCCAAACTGAAAAATGCTTTTTTCTATACCTGAAGAAAAATCATACCTTATGCTGCTATTTCATCTTTACGAATGTAAAGTGAATTATATTGATAAAATGCACTTTGACAAGTGCATTACACTCCTCATGCTTCTTTCTTCTTGCATTGTAATCTAGTCCTGCCCATAACATCTTAGTTCAAGACCCAGTCTTGCAAAATTACCTCCAGGTGTAACGTTTACTATGCTGAAGTCTCAAAGAAAGTTAAACAGAAAAGCGTAACCCAGGAGACCAGTTTAGACTGAAGAATGCAGACAGGGTATTCATGGGGTACTGTACAGTGAATACTAAACCAGACTGACATGAAAGGTAATTCACATTTTTCCAGTTAATTTTATAATGTCTTTCTTTGCAATATGTATACATTTTATGAACTAAATTGAAAACTAGTTTGAAACTGTTTCAGATATCTCACATGTAAATGTTTAAGTGCAAAATACAAATGCCCTTTATTGTTGTTCTACTAAGTCTATTGTTCAAACACTTTTTAGTACACATTTATTTATTAAACTCTTCTTTCAAATCACCACTATACATTTGAAGCCCTTGTGTTTACTGAAATAGAACTAAGGAGGATCTCACAGAATGATACCACTGAGACCTCACAAGAACTGGCTTTGAGGTCACTTGCAGAATATATTTCAGACGACCTGATACTTTTGTGTTTGTTTCTGTTTTGCTTTTTTTCTTCAAATGTTGAACACCTACCAATGCTTAACACAAGGCAAGCTAAAATGCAGTAATGTAAGAACAGTAAAAATCTGCTGAACTCTTACTGAGACTTTTAGGTGCAGGAACTTTCAGTGCAGGAACATGACTTTCAGAGGATCTCAGATGTCAATTGTGTTGTGAAAATCACTTCTCATGACGTTTCAGTGGAAGACAAGATATGGCTTTGGTTACATATGCTAAGGTTTCAAAAAAGCTGGCCATGAGTTTTCACTGGAGAGATTTGTATTAGCAGTGCATCTTGTATTACATTCTCTCTTTCCTGTATTATTTGAGAAATTAATGGCAAAATGGAAACAAAGATCTTAAAAGAAGACAAAGAACCACCTCACTGTTTTGCCAAAACTGCTGGAGGAGGAAAACCGCTGGATCAGCAGTCACCACAACAGCGGGTATTGTAGGTGACAAGGCCTACTGAGAGGTTCCTGTACAAACACTGCCTTTCTTCCATTTGATAAACCAACATTGTACCGCTCAGACTGCAAGAACTATGGATACAGCTCCCAAACACGTGTTACACCCACACCAAACAAGTGAGTAAACTAAGTGCTCATATTGTATCAAATACATGTTTAACCAAATGACTCACTATGTCCTACAGAGGATAATTAGGTGAACAAGGTTTCTCTTTGCTTAATGGTTTGTAGGAAAAACAAGCAAACAAAACACAAAAGGAAAGAGAAGTTGAATCCATTAGATAAGGAAACAATCATCCACTTCAACTAGTGAGAAAAGCACCTTTCATGAAGGAGATTATTTTTCTGGAAACACACTATAGTTAATATGCTTTTTATACTATCAGTACTTTTATGAACTAAAAATGATTCTGAAACAAAATATATGAGTATCAGAAAACTTACAGCCTCAGCATTTTACAAATAGTCTTCAAACTAAGCAATTCAAATCCTTTCATATAAATCATATATAGAGATCTCTAGTGGCTCCCAATTTCATGAGCTGTCACTCATTTTAGTCCCAAAGGCACTCCTACTAAATACAAACTTAATGACTGCAGAAAGAAAGGTTGAAAATTTATACTACAAAAAAAAGAAACTAATTTCAAAACACATCACTAACAGAAAATAAGGAGAGGAAAAAAATCATTAGGAAATCATATTTTAGTGTCCTTGGATGTGCGTCTTTGCATATACTGAAAAATACATATTGGGAGGATGAAAATTCCACTTTAAAGGCACCTGCAGACAGTAAGTGACAACAGCTCAAGTCAATGAAGATTTTTAGAGTACCTGGATTATTTTATTTCCACTTCAATTCCTTATAACCTGTAATGTCTCCTTTGTATTCCAACTCTTATGATTAAGCAAAGGATTTTCAGTTAACAATTAAGCGTTATATACTGACTCATATTCAGTGTGCATATGTGAGCTGCCCCGCTGAGAATAAGGCAGTCACTAAGCAGCAAGCTAAATCACAGATATTGACTCAAATCATTTTTTTTTTCAAGGAATTCACAGAGAGAAGGCATGAAATATTAATAATGCTTTGTAGGGCAGGGATCAAAGGAATAAAATAGTCCATCAGAAAGGGGAAAGAACAAGAGGCCTGGCAGCAGAAAATGAACTAGGTTCCAAACATATATTAGTATGAAGAACTTACATTTCTGTTTATACATGACCATGAGTGGCAGTGGAATTGTAAAAAATCAAAATGGTCTGGAAAATGTATTACTAATTCTGCTTGCTTCGCTTAGTGGCTCTTTTATAAAGGATATTTAGAAGCTTTCAGGGTCAGAGGCACATATACAATAAAAACTAACACAGACACTATGCATCAGTTATTTATACAAGGTAAAGTATCAGGTCAAATTAGAAAGCAGAGATGAATCAAAGAGATTTATCTTAAAGGCATTTTTTTCATTGGAATGTAGTGTTATCAACATGGTGATGCTAAAAGTCAAGTGATACATGCAGTCTGACCTAAGTATCATAACATTTCCATTTCTCCTTCTAAAGCACACCATACTACTTTTCATCTGAAGTACTAATATTAAAGGAAAAAAAAAAAACATTAATAGCCATTGTTCTGCCAATCAATATATTACATAAAGACATTCTTAGAATGATAGCAGGCTATTTTAATTTCTTATATATGGAAAAAATGCCTTTATTATAGAAAAGTAATCTACATTTGCAGAAGTTTCAACTAATAAAACCTAGGGCAAAGAGTATGCATCAGCTATGACAAAAAGTACTAAGACTGCAGCTAATATCACTGCTATCATTGATAAAAATTGACAAAATGCTACCATTGATAAAAAAAAAAAACAGTCCCTAATGTTGATGCATGAATCTATACCTGACTAGTGGAAGGCCCAGAACTACAAAAAGTCACTTCCTAGCTTGAACAGAATGGCGAACCCTTAATATAAAGCCTTTTTGCCTTCTGAAGCATGTAAGGAAAGTATTAATCAAGAACTACACTTATATCAGATTCCCAACTGTGACCCCAAATTCTCCCAGCTGAATGAGAGCCGAAGACGGTTTGTGGCCTTTGTTGCACAAACTGTTTGCCCCAACACCAGACCAAATGGGTAGAGATCTCTATAGCACATTCCCATTGCAGCCACTGGCTAACACATGCCTCAGGCAACCTCAGCAGAAGACAAACTGGGTGCCAAATGTGTCAGCCCAAAATAGCTGTTTTTCTACTTGTGTCATTTCTGCTCAGAAATCAAGACACATTGGGTCTCTTGTAAGCATCAATCCATTTTCTGGAATGAGGGCTGCCTTAACATTGCATCAGCAAGAGTCTTTGGGATGCTCTTGCATCACATTGCCATCCTATATTTTGGGTAATCATTCATAGAGCAACCAAACGAACCCAAGGAGACTTGATGATATCTTATCCTTGATCTACAGTACAGAAAAGTACTATTAGACTATCCAAGTTTTAGAAATGACAAGAAATAACACAAAAATGTTACCAACAAAAACCTTTCCGACAAAAACGGTTGGAAAGATTTTAATCCTGAGGAGGTTTAACCCATGCTTTCCATCCTTTCTTCTTGAACATAATTTTATTTTTGCCTAACAGCTGAAAAAAGCTGAATATTTATAGTTCTAATATGTTAATTATGGTATATGCAAGTATATGTTGCGGTTTACATGCATGTTGTAATCAAATTTTATAGACAGCTTTATTAATTATTACACAATGCATGCACAGAAAGCCTATCTGCCAGTGAGACTACTATATGATTAGAAACATTATTGCTTTTTTTGTATTCTTAGATTGGTATCACTAAGTCCTATAGTTTTTCTGATACGTGCACTTTACCCATTTTCATTAGACTGTTCTCATTCCATTCCCTTTCCATAAGCTTATCTGCATATCTTGGGATATATATGAAATATGGGTTAAAAAATAATAAGGGTCAGAAGAAAATGACTTCTCTCTGATCTGATGTACAGATGTGTTTTGCTCTCTCAGCCTCACTGTATAACTTCAGACAATGTGAATCTAATGTGTACAGGCTTTGCCACAAAGATTTCACGTGTTCTGGCTGTGCAGTATCCTGACACAAAAAGAAAGCAAAACACAATCCAGGATGTATTTTACCTTTGTTACAGAACAGGAAGGCATGTTTTTCTTGAGTTTGAATATGGAACATAGCTCTGAGCAGTGACTCACCTAGGATTTAAAAGAAAAATACTCCTAACCTCAAGGGGAATTTTATGGAGCCTTTATTGATAACACCATAAAGGATAAGAATACCTGTGGGTAAACATATGGCTTGTCAGTGCATGTCCGCTAAGATATGTTGTTTCTCAGGGTACTACGCTTTTATCATGCTTGTATCATAAAGTTCTCAGCCAGATGAACTAACACAAAAATAGTCCTTATCTTTACAATGCTTGTCTTTCTGAGCAGTATGAAACACAGTAGCACAGTCAAAGTTGGTCTAAATTCAGAAAAAAAAAAGGTTTAAGTAGTAGCTCTTCACACACAAGAAACTCCTTATGAAAACTTTCCAATTTATTTGTTTACTTGGATTTTTAAATGCATCTAACTAATTAAGTCTTTGACACAGACCTCTACAAATTAAAGTTGAAAACGAGGCAGACCTGGACAGGGTACAGTGTATCACCTGGTAAGATTCTGAAAATTCATTTAATATATTTTTGTTTTTAATAAGACAGTTATTTTTCACCAAAACTGAAATCTAATCACTGTTTGCATAGTACTCTGGGATAGTGAAACAAATGTTATTTATAACATCTAAGCAATCTAATACCATCAAGTATTCAAATATATGCCTTCAGCCACAGCATTTCCCTTTCAAACCTTATGGATTCAAGTATTCAGTCCTTCTAAAGACCGAGTTTTTGTGCTAGCCATTAAAAAAAATGTTCCCTCTAACTGAGTAGGAGAGCAGTTTCTTTCCCCAAAAGGTATCAGATGTTACCTGTCAAGAATGGAAACAAAAACTGCCCCTTGTTTCACAAAAGAAATATTAAAAACACTAAAGAAAAATCAATATCACTGCAGTACGTTGATGAAATACAGCATCTGGGAGACAGACCTTTGGTTAAAAGCTTCTGGCTAAGACTTAATCCAGGAAAGAGCAAAACCAACACACAAAAAAGGAAAAAAACAGAAAAAAAAATCAGCAAGCTCCTTGGAAAGGCTTTTAAAAGTTGATAATGGCTATCAGCAAAAGCTGGGGTTCTCTCATAGCCAAGGCAGCAGACAGATAGGGAGTCACCGTGTCTAACTTCTCCAAACAGAGAATTCAGAGCTGCTTTTAAGCGCTGACATAAGGTAAAGGTGCCAGAGACAGAGGGGAGAAACAGGCCTGTTTAGAATTATCACTTTCAGAGCAGCACTAATTTTATGCCCCATAATTAATTACGACACAAGGAAAGGACTGAAGGAGGAGCGCGGCATCTCCTGTGCTGTAGGTCTGGGGCTGCTGAGGGGGTGCGAGATGAGTCAGTCTGACTCAAGGAGCTGTCACGCTAGCGCGGCCACCCTCCTCCTTACCCTCAAGGTGGGTGATCTGCTCCCAGCAGGGCCGTAATATTAGTCATCCAGCAGCAATAAATTTGAGGCACATTAAAAACTATTTGCTATAAACACACAAAACCAGACATATAGAGTAAGGACAAGAAAAGAAAAGGAGGAGTAACCATGTGGTTTCTCTCTTACAGAAGGGAGCTTTTCAAAAGATTATTCAGACCTACATACCCATCCAGGTTTGGACATCCAAACCTGGTCATAGCCTTTGATCCCAGAGGTGGATCAGATTTCAGTCTCGGTCTGGATATGCCAGACCCATAACCTCCATAATTTGATGGGCATTTTATTACTAAGCAGGAATTATCATCTGGAACCTGTCAGATATTGGACATAAAGTCTTGTTATTGCAGCTTAGATCTTTATTAATTTTGAAAATAAAATTGCTTCTGTGACTTAATATTTCCAAGTATGGTAAAAATCCCAGAAAGCAAGCAGGGGGACAGGCTTAGTGTGTTCCACCTGCAGAGCACAACTCGAATGAAAGAAGCTCTAAGGCATTAAGAAATGGTCAGAAAATCACACATTTAATAACATTCGTTGTTGTTGTTTTTTAAGATAATCTTATGCTTTTTCATCCCCTAAACTGTCCCTGCTGTTAGTGGCTGTCATTATCAAGAGTAAGACAAAGAAATGCAACACCATTACAAAGTGCCTTGTTCCAGCCTGAGGGATTCTCTACTCTGAATAATTTCCACAGGAATATTTGCTAGTCTAATTTACTCCAGAAAAGCTTTATTTACTTACAGTTCCATCATATCCATCAATAAGCTGTACTGAGCTACTACTTCCAACATTAGTTAAGCACATGTCCAGACTTAAAAGTATTTAGTCCATAACTGCTCCATGATTTTCCTCTGCAGAGCATATGCAAAATAAAGAATTTATAGATTGTAGATAATAACATACCAATATCAAATAACAGATCCATCACTATGAGAAAAAATAACAGCCCTTACACTAGGATTAAATCAGGGAATGAAGTCTAAATTGTAAGGATGTATGAGAATAAAATTTTTGTTCAGTACAAAGGCAGCGTTACAGTTATTTTTAACACCAAAAAAGCTTCCCACAAACATTTTCAGGGGAAAAAAGCCTGGAAAGTGTATCTGAATGTGACAGTAAGATAAGGCTATAAACAAATATATAGCTGCAGAACAAAACCTAAAAATTTAATTAAGTGTCACTAAGATAATTGCTAAGATAATATTAACATCTGTAGTGAAATAAGTGAAATAACACTATATTTGATTTTATGGCACCTGTTATAATAACATTCTTTTTAGTGTATGGCACAGAGAACATGTTTTTAAGGAGGAAAAAAATGATCCATTAAGAGAGAAACAATATATGTACCAGAAACTTTTGAGTTTTCAAACATACACCCAACTATAACACCCCCCTCCACTACACCACACTTAAAAAAAAAAAATAATCCAATAAGGCACTCACAAACCTCCTAACACTAAAATTTTAAGTGGATCAAAAAGAAAAGGCATAATAGAACACACTGAAATTAATTTTCCACTCAAGGGTGCAAAATGTTTTAGTTCAACAGTTAGTTACAGCGGAAAAAAAAAAAGATTGCGAGTAAAGTCTATCTATATATTCATTTATTTCAAGGTAACCTCTGTATCCATAACAGCAAAAACAAACAAACAAAAAAAAAACTAATCACCTGGAAGAAAACAAATAGCCTTCTACCCAAAATATTAGACAAAGTTCTACTTTGAGAGTGCTTAACCAAAAAAAGCAAAGGAAGGACAAGCCGGAAAAAGAGGAAACAGGGTGTTATCAAACGACTATTAATTAGTCCCAAACTAAGAGCAAGTCATGATCTTCTTCCTTTATTTACTTAGACTTTCAGCTGTCTAATCAAAGAAAAGCTGTGTTGGTTGTGCTAAAAGAAAACTGTACCTTTTGTTTCTGTTATGGCCCACTAGACCTTAAGGGCTTTCATTTGATTAGTTTTATAGCTGGCTACTACACTTTAGAGGAAAAACAAAGACCAGCAGACAGTTCCCAAAGCCAGCTTGTATGGTTAGTAAACAGGAACAGAATAACAGAGCATCACACAGTTCACACAACTTTTCTGGCTATTACTGCTTGGTAGGTCCTCCCTGCAAAGCTGGAGCTTGTTGCTTTAGTACATTTACCAGGTTTGGGAATCTGACTTATAATTACCTCTAATTTTCAGGCAAATTGATTAAAGGCTAAGCTAGGGAGAAAAAAAAAAAAAAAAAAAACACCAACCTTCCCCCACAAACTTTGTCATCCCACATGGTTACCAACAGGAAGGGACTTTGGGTACTTGCATTTCATACTAGCAAGGCAGGACAGTTTGACATCAACTACATTTCTAGTGGTACTCTTGTAGTTAGTATCTGACTTAGTATATTTAGACTTTAAGATATTAGATCTCTGCTTTTAACTCATAGAGCTGGCAGAAGAAAAGGTGGAAATGCACCACCTCCTTTTATCCTTTGCTCCTTGCCTCCCTTCATAGAAAACTCCCTGCCTAAAATGCACCCCTTCAAAAGCCTAAAGGCATCAAAGTATCAAGTCCTCTTTGTCAAAGAAATACAGCTTCTAATTTCCCTGAAGGCAGAATAGGACCAAGCATCTTTTCAAGGTTTCTATGGCATAAAGGAATTCTTAACAGCGCAAAATGCTTTCAGAAGAAAAATTTAACTCCAGTTGGAGAGAGCAAAGATGTTCCAGAAGAACAAAACTGCTAGCAGTATATAAAGTATGCTGTTTTCTTCCTCTAAATTTGCTCTATTTTGTGCTTTAAGGCTTTGTCTACATTGTGAACAGAGCCAATAACAGATGGCATTAAAGAGTGCAGGTGTACCAGCTGAAAACTACAGCCAGCACATTGCTCAGGGCATATATGACTTTACAGGTATTTCTTACAAAGATGTCGCTTACAGGAATGAAAACGGCCAATAGTCATATTTTATACCACTCTTTTTTCCAAGACGTGTATGGTTCTGCAGATTTTATGTGTTTATTTCCTTCCTACGTGCTGACTGAGCATCTAAACCATTCTATTGGGTGTTTGAGTTGCAAGTTATATACAAGAATCCCAGTAAAAAGCAAACCTTAGGCAGCTTAGTTCATGCTCTGCTGAACCTAACCAAAACCCAGGCACCAAATCCTACACATAGAAAGACAGGCAATTTATGAGAAAGGCTGCCGCAGAACAGTAATATCTGCAGTTCAAACTCTGTTAGTTTATATCTCTTCCGGCAACCCTGCCTTTTTACCACAAGGGAAGAGATGAAAGAAGAGCAATTGAGTGCACTAAAAGGGCTCAACCAGCAGAGATGGGGAGAGGTGCATTTGCAGTAGCTACAACAGGAAGCAACAACACAAGGTCCCTGTGCCCCAAACCTGCTCTTACAAAGGCAGCTCTGTCAGTCTATTTACTTTTTTCTTAGTTTGTGTTGTTTTGTGCCTTTAGTAAACTGCCAGAATTATCTTCTCCAAGGTCTGTTTCCCCCCCAAAAAAACATTCTCTGCCGCCTCCACATATGGGACGGTTTCTTATGTGTAATAAGCCTGCAGTTCTAGTAAGAACTCTTCATATTTTCCATAATAATTGTGAATACTTTTTGCATTATTTCTTCAGCTGTACCTTATACAGGCTGAGCAGTAATATAAATCCTGTCCTATATCATTACTTATATTTAGCTAGTGCTGGAGTCTTGCAGGTTAAGCCACAGAAATATTAAAAAAGAAAAAAAAATCATTTGATTGAATGCCAAATACAGTATCAATGTACGCCCAAAACACATCGTGGTATCAATGTTATCCAGACATTGAAATGAAGCAAGTTTTAAATCATCTGACTTGAGCTCACTTAGCTCTACACAAGCACAAGAAAAACAAAGTTTTGAGACTTCTCAACTTCACAGATATTTTTATAAGCTGACCAAACTGAGCTATCTCTCACAAAGTAAATTATCAGCATGCTAGTACAGCAGGACATCTATTTGATAACATAACAGTTTCAAAGGCCTTGAAACAATCGAGATTTTTCTACTTTGAAAACACCCTAAAAGAGCAATTGTAGAACAGTTCCTCATATGGATATTTTTGCGCTACAAGACTGCCTCCTTGGAGCCCAGCTTGGTCTCCTCAGGAACTGGATAAAGCTAAAGCACAAAGAACTGCATCACAAAGCAACAGCATCATGTGAGGACTTGTGCAATACTGCTGCTCTCTAAATTCACTTAGTAAGTTAACAGCTTATTTTGCAATATTTTTTCTACATAATCAAGCTAATAGTAAGGCCTCACTGCTCATAGCAGGATGACCAAGCAGTCCACTTGCAAAAGCAAAAGACACAATTGACCATAATGCATGTCTGAAGGCTGGAAGGGTTACACTGTGAGATACAGCGTAGTCATTTTAAAAGAATTTTCCTATTTTTTTTTTAAGGAAAATGGAGGAGGTCGTTTTTAAACTCACAAGTCACAGATGCTTACATATCTTCCCCTCGATAATCAAAAGGATGTCTAAATACAACTTTTGCTCTCCAAAGCCTGATTCCTAGGAATCTAGAACCTAGCAACCAGTTTTTAAATCATGACTACTTTGAATAATTTCACATCCCCTCTGAGTTTCACTCACCAGCCCTGTGAGTTTCAACAACTACAGTTCAAAATAAGAGCTCAGCTCTGGCAAGCCTGACACACACTAGTGATAAATTCCTTCTCCCTCTATTAAGCAAGTTGTCAGCGCATTATGCTGGGTAGTTCAGTAGGTGAACTTTCTGAGTATGAATGCAAAGGGACCTGAGGGAATGAACATGAAAGCTTCTCGCCCTCACAGGTACACATGATATCTTTATAATTCATTAAGGTCCTCAGCTGACTCCTCTGAAAAACAATAGGAATGCTCATGATGCTATTTCAATGGGGACTACACTGGATTATCAGCAAGTACAAATTCAAAAACAACAACCCATGATTGAGAATTTAATATTGCTCCACAGCTGCATAAAGGTATTGTCTGCCTGTCATCAGCATTTCTGAGTATTTCTTTTTTCCATTATTATGCTGTCATAAGCTAAAGTAGCAATGCAAATATTCATGCTGAGTGCGGTTCAAACTGACGCTTTTCAGCAGCACAAATGTGCCAATTCCTTCAAACCACATACCATCTTGAAACGCCACATTCCAATATCCTGCTTCAGGATGTCACTGAAACTACTTCAGATTACAGCAACCATGAGCATGGCCTCCTGTTTTGTATTCTGCCATAATGACTTTTTACTTCGAAAGGCGCTAAATTCTCTTCCAAAACAGTAATGGCTTCCTAGAGAACTAGGGCAACAGCAATCTCCTGAGACTTCCCAACTTCTGCTAAGCAATTAGACACAAGCTCTCATGTTCTCACTTCATACTGGGACCAGATTCTTGCAGTTTTTCAACGAGCCATAATATGCTATGGCTTCCAGTTGTCTTTTATTGTGATTTATTTAAATGGCTGTCACAAGCTGATTTTCAAAACATAATGAATTTTGCGGTTAACTTGAAAATTTGGTAGACTTCTTTATGAAGCATCTTTTCATGAAAGCTGTAATGGTTCATGGGAACCCCTGGACAGACATGAGTAACTGCATTTTCCATTATTATTTTTTCGCTTAGGAAAACAAAATACCTTTTCATATCCCTGAGCCAAAAATCTTCACGCCATATAAAAGTAATCAAGATGAACTTTTGGCCTAAACCCATAGAAGAAGAATCTGCATCTTTATCAAAGCCCTGAAGATTGTTCAAGAACTGTGAGTTCACAATTTGTGGTCCCCATTTTTCTCAGATAGCAAAATCACCTATGAAATAATTCCTAGGAATTGCATGATAAGAAATAAGGAACATAGGATTCAGTGCTCCTAAATTAATATTATTATATTCCTCTTCTTTTCTTTACATGATTTTTTTTCAAACCTAGAAAAGGAAATGGATGCATCATAAATCTTCAGACAGTTTGCAGTTAGGGCTAAAAAGGCACCACATCTGTGAATTAGTTTTGCAGTCTACCTAAATCGTCATTTTAAATCCTGAATGGTTGTATCATGTATTAGAATACATGGTACAATAAAATTAGTCTAAATATCTCTGGTACATTCTAAAAGTAAGTAGAGTTCATTTTCAGTATTTTCTGAATGTCAAGAAAGAATTGTAAGTTTAATCTCCTGTGCTGATTAGTAACTATAGAGACCATGTCATGCATGCAATTTTTATTTTTTGTTCTTTATATTGTTTTATATTTCTTTGTATGTACACTTCCGTCTTTATATTTGCTCTTTATATATTCTTTATGTTGTTCTTCATAATTCTTTTTATTTGAAGTACATAAAACACCTGAAACACTATCATAATTGTCACACTGGACTTCAGAAATCATGCAAAAGACAACTTTATTGATAAAAGAGTGAATATAAATAAAAATATATTATAGATTTCAGTGATCTAAAACACTATGAATGTATAACTCAAACAGCTTGTGAACATTTAGATGCCTTGTTTCAACAGCAATCTATGTGTGTCAGTTATTTGAATTTTAAATTCTTGTATTAGCTTCAGGGAATAACAGTGTTTTCACTTAGCAGGCTAGAGGTATGAAGAAGAAGAGATAAGAAACATTAATACGAAAGGCAAGAAAAAATGTCTGAGAATTAATGGGTTATGTGACAAAAGAAAAAGGCCTAAGCATTCCACTTATGTGGTTTACGGTTTTAAAATATTTAAACAAGAATAACAAACATTTGTTTGCATGTTCTAACAAACATTTTCAATTACCTGCTCTTTCAATTCACCAAATATTATTTCTGGGAATTTTGAATTCATGCAAAATATGCTTCATTTAAGACAGAAACTTTTTGTTAGTAAAAAATATGCTAATTTGACTAATATTCATTGACCAGTGACAACAACTAGCAGATTATATATGAAACAATTAACATACTTGTTCAGCTTGTTCTGAACTAGGCTTATGTTTATAGTAATTGTTCAAAGCTACTCAAATAGGTACAGATGACACCTGTAAAATGGTGAGGTAATTGCACAGCAGAGCAGATGAGAGAGCCTAGCAGGCACTGATCTGCGATGCAGCTAATACAGTGAATTCCGTACTGCAGTGTCCTGGGGAGAACCTGGACACATTGTGCTCCATGGATTCACAAAGGCCTCTGAAGGCCTTACGTCTACAGAGATGACCTATCCACAATTTGAGAAGTATTCTTCTGTTTTATTGGATCTGAGGAGAGGTGAGGAGAAAGGGAAACTTCTGTCCCACTCTAACCCATTTTGCAGAATGACCTATCCATGGGGAAAATACAAGGAATTAAATATCTCTAGCTTTGTAGTTCAGGTGTGAGAGTAAAGGAATGCAATGAGAATGGTACGTCTTAGGCCAGCTTTTCTAGCACAGGATAACCAGGCCCTGTCCACCGCCCTGTCCACCCTAGTTTAACCCTATCTGCAATACACAAGAAATGTTTCCCTAGTTGGACATATGGAGGATTAGACTGGACTAAGGAAAAGACACAGATGATCTTGAAGGTCTTTTCCAAACATAGTGATCCTATGAAATAAGCAGGACTATTTCCTTTGAGCTGCCACTGTCTACTCATACCATCCAACCACCAGCTGATTTCATAAGCAGGATAGGCCCTAACTCAGCTGTGATCTCAACTATTTGGCTCCTTTTAACAGAACAAGCACAGCAACCCACCCTTAGTATGGGTTTCCTGGAATGTTCTACAGGACAGGTAGTCTCTAGGATAGCTAAATGCTTTCAGTATGAGGGTGTTCTGTAGGATGGACAGCCTCCAGAATAGTCACCCCCCCTGCAATTGGAGGAGGCAAGAAAGATTTTTTTCAGGGAGTGCCCAGTTGGACAAGTCTAATGAGGTTTTCTACCCTCTTAACAACATCAGAAAACCCGGAAATTGAAGGAGATGGTAGTACTTGTGACTTCGGGAAAATCCCAGTAAGTAAAGTCTAGTGTTGTTAAAAATATTGACAGCGCTCTGCCTAACACAATAGACATGAAAGAATCTGGTGAGTGTGGAAAGGGAGGAGAAAACCCTCAGGTCCTACACGTCTAGACTCTTACAATTTTGCTTAAGGTGGTCTCTAACCAGTCCCAGAGTTTTTGTGTACCGTAATCATGCAAGGTGGAAGTCTATATCAATGAGTTAGGCTCATGCCTAATTAGGTTTTCTTTCATAAGTGTCAATTAATATAATTGAAACCAGCTGTTTAAGCCCTTGTCACACATCCGTGGCAACTGGTGATGGCAATTCTGTCATAATTAATCACTAGAGAGCTTTACGATCTGTCAGTCACAGCCAGGTTGCCCTAGTCTCCCAATTAAAAATGTAGACATGATCAAATAATTTATGTATTATCTTTTTTGCTTGTATACTTGTCTGATAGTGAAGTTCTCCACCATTTCAATTAATATGTACATTAAAATTTGAAAAAAAAATCTTCTAGATTCAGATACTATTCTAACATACAGTTGTTTCAGAACTAGTCCAATCTATGCATCCTCATGCATATATGCAGATTTAATATAGAATGAATGCTACTGTATGCTTTAATTTTCATGTGGATTGTTCCTTGAATTCCCTTTTCAGTTAATATAATTTTATTGTAATTTATCTCGCAGTCTGGTTACTTGCAGAATAATTCATTTTGAACTAATATAATAAGAGTGAGGAAATAAAAACAGTACAATATTGAAAATAATATAAGGGATGAAATGCCTTATAGCATTTGTGATGCATCAATATATGTTTAAAGTTTCCTGTTTCAGAGAACATTATGATGGAAGTCTAGGGAGACATCGTTCTCAAGCTTTCATAATAAAATTTGAGTTTGTTAATAATACCCCACTCATTTCCTGTCTTGCAGCAGAGATTTCTTCCCTAGCTAACTAAAGATTAATTTTGGTAGTGTACAATGGGCAGATTTTGCAAAACATGCTTTCTCTTTTCTAAAGCTCATAAAGTCTCCTCGTACTAGTACTGCCTAGTACTACTATAGAAGAATCAATAAGTGAATATAATCTTTAAGCACTTATACCCTGACACTTTGCTGATTTTTTCTGAATTCTTCTATACCACAGCAGTGCAAGTATGAAGAGAACCAGGCTTTCAAGACTATGGATCTTGTCATCACAGCTTATTAATCATCTTTAACACCGCAACTTTTAAAATAAGTTTTTAGTTCAAATGTGATTTCGCATTGTCATCATGATCCAACATATCTGAACCAGACACGCTCAGATTAATTTATAAAAATAAAATAAATAATCCATCAAGAGAAAGCCCACTTAAATGAAGCAGCTATTTAATCTACGTAGTTAGGAATATCCAGTTCCACACTTGAAATCATTAAGCATCTCCCTAAATGGCCTACATGTTCCCTGGGTGTTTACCATTAGCTGTTACCATCAGCATATGTGTGTTCTGAATTGGCCTTGCACAGAACTTTTTTATAATCCAGAATTAGCAGCCTAGCTACATGACCCCATCAACTGAAGTCTCAGGAGAAGCTCAAAAAGTTAGCTGAAGTCAAACAAAATTAATTGAAACCTTGACATCACATCACATAGTACCTTCCCTCTCTTTTTCATAAAAGTTTATATTAGAATGCTTGTCTAATTGAGGTTCTGGATGCAAGTTTCTGCACAGCCTGAGAGACTAGCCACAACTCCTATTTTCCAGGAGACTATCCAAAGCCAGCAATCTGCAATATTCAGACAGAAGAATCTAACTTTTCCTGTTAGTTCCCTAAAGTCAATGAGAACTATACTCTAGTTGTCTTTCTCATTCTAGTAGTAGTCTCTACTAATAGACAGTGTGCAGAATTTAAGCTAGATGACTTGGACTGGCCTTCACCGGTCTTCCAAGGCTCCCTGCTCCCTGCTCTCTAACTCCCTGCTCACTAACCTGATATGAAATTTAGGCAGTTATGTTTGGCAGATAGGACCTAACTTAGCTATTACTGGACTTAAAAATGTGGTGAGCTAATTGCTCAAATTAAACACCAAGATAGTACTGACAAGGTTATGAGCTGCCTCACGAGAAAAAAAAAAGTAGTTATAGATCTTTCAGTTGGGTCTTCTTCCTATACAACTAAATGCCTAGGTGAAACTGCACAAAGAAATAATATCCAAGAGTGAGCTAATAAGTGACTCCTCTTTTTTCATATACATTAAGCCAGTCAATAGCAGACAATAGATACTGTGTTCTAGGAAACAAGATACTTTTGCAAGAATATATGACAGAAGAATAACACATGGAGATGTCAGATGATGGCAAATTAACCTACACACAGGTGCATCTTTATGCAGTGTTAGACCTCTTTTATGTTCATTTTCCAAATTCCATATCATACTGAGTAAGTCTAACAAGTTTAAAGTTTCTACATGAAAAGTACTTGTCAGCATGACTCAGCTAAGGAATACATTTTAAAACAGAGAACTCAATTACATCTGGAATGTCTCTGCCCTGCTAAAGACAGCAATTTTAGGCGTGCAGAAATTTTTAGGCAGACAACTTGAAAGTGCTACTTGAGACTCAACTTTCTAATGTTATATTTAAATAAACACCAGCAAAAGTTTTCAAAAGCAAGCACTATCCTTAAATTTTATACAAGAAAATTTGTTGTCTAAGGAAAATAGTTAAGATGTGAAACAGAGAGGCAAGTAGCTACATTAGATTTAGTAAGAACCAAGTCATAAGAAAGGTTTGTACAGAATCTTCAAAGTTAAAGACTCAGCAAAATATAGGGCTGTTTGACATCTATTAAAAACAATACTGAACTTTACTGATACAAATGTTCTTCAAATCAGCATTTTCTTTCTCTTGCCTATTTTTCTATTGAATAGCAAGATATATTTAGTTGGTATGTCATGAAGTCTAAATATTTTTTGGAAAATTCTTCTCATATACTCAGATGTGGCTCTTTGTTCTTAAAGATTTGCCATCAATTTTAATGGAGTTAAATTAGGCCAACTTACAAGACATTTGAAAAGTCCACACTTTTAAGGCTAAAAAAGAGCAACATCATCCTGAAGCCTACTTTATCTTGCAAACTGTGCAAGTCCTGTTCCGGCAAAACATTGACGCAAGAAGATTTAACCATATTATCATTCAGTATGGCTTAGGTGTATATGACCTAGTTTTGTGAAGGAATTCCAGCAATGGAAAGGTCAGAACCAATGAGGATATCAATTATATCATCTTAACAAAAAGAGAACAGGTAAGGTCAGAGAAATCCTGGGAACAGCTTTGCAAGAAATCATGAAAAAGAGGAGCAGCTGGTTAAGGTTTTCTTACAGTGCCAGTAAACACCTTGCTCCCACCCTCCATCTCCCCCCCGCCCCCTTTTTTTTTTGTATATTTAGTCTAAGAAAGTATTCTGATGGCACCAGGAACATCTCAGCCTGCCAAAAGATAGACTTTGTGAACTCTAGATTATTGTCTTTGGCAACATTCTGCACTGAGTCACACTGAATAAATAGAGTAATAAACACCCACACTTCTGTCCTAAGAGATGGCAGTTGCTTCGGTATTACCGTCTAGCACACAAGTAGTGTAGATATAAGTCAGGCAGACAGAAGACCATAGATATATGCAGCACAAATGTTATGCTGGATAGGAGAGAGAAGGAAAAATGAGAGGTCTTAAGTACTACAGTCCTATTGTGGCATTGTAGTACTCCACATCACCGCAATTCCTCCAGCTCTTACAATCTGGTCCCCACTTGTGACAATATCTTGAGATCTATCTCATTTTTTTTTAATTTTCATGCAATATACTTAAACATTCCCACTTCCCCAAAAAACCTCACTTCCCGAATAACCCTAATTACTTCCCCACTACAAGTATTACCTGTTTTCTATCAGCTACCACAAATGTGCTAAATCCCAAGACTTGCACAAAAAAGACGCATCTGTCGAGCTAATATTTCAGAATAGCTGAATGATACAGAAGCTGAGAAAAACTATTTCTATCTTTATGAACAACAGCGAATCGAGGCTATGTCACAAAGTACGTACTGAATGGTTGAAGCTGAATGATCCAACTTCAGAGCTTCAGAGATCATCCTACATTATTTGCAGAAATAGTTTATTATTTATTTTTGTACTTTAGCTTAAAGATTAGAGGGATTTCTCCATTAAAAGTACTTTTTTTCCAAGTCTCTTCCATAAAAATAGAATTTTATTCAGGTAATCTAATAATTTCCCAGGAAATTCGTAATAGTCTGGTTCATTTTGCCTCTAGAACCTGATACAGCTAATCCTGACTTGCCTTTTTCAATAATCCTGTGACAAATTATTTTTAAGGATAACTATATTTTGCTCACTTTATTGTCTAGAAAAAATAAGGCTAGATTTATCTTCCTTTATTTAACAAAGGGGTCCTTTACCTTAATGCGAAGTTCTCTCTCATATCTATATAAATGGTAAATAAACAACAAAATATTAATTTTTATAATTCTGAAATATATATTATCCAGCTTTTAAAGGAGAAGCATATTACAAGTCTCGTCTAATTCTAGAATGGAATTATATTCAGAAAATAGTGCTTGAATGCACATTTGATCCTTTCCCTCAGTTTTAATCATTACTGTGTGTAAGGATACAGAATGAAATCTCGACCTGACATAAGTGAATGGCTAGGCTGTTGTCAGATTTGAATTCATCCTGATAATTGATGTCTTTTCAGTGGCTAAGATCACTTCAAAAAGCTTTATTATAGCTCACCTCTGATATTCAATGTGCCTTACAACACAGACTCCCTTTTGTTCCTCATTTTGGAATTTATATTGAACATTTTTCTTTAGTTTTGTCTGAAGTATTATAAGAGCTGATAATTTTGTTAGCAATTTGAAGAATATACAAGCATGTAATTATTTGTGTCAGCACTTTTTTTCTTTCCAAATTAATGCTTTTATGTGAAAGCTTGAACGGTACAATAGCTACATGAGCACTCCTGCAAACGGTTTGATTGCTGAATAAAATAAGTCATTTCCTTAAGTGTTATTTAATAAATCAAGAATCTTCCAGCAGTAACCTATATAAACAGGGATTGTATTAATCTAATTCTGCTCCTTCTGCAGTTTCCAATAAACTCTTATCTTCCAGATGATGGAAAGGGTTGTTGAATTATTGCAAGAGAGCTATTACATGTAATTTGTCCAACTCCTTCTCTTTTCTTATACGATTTTAGACAGATGCATGAACTGTGCTATATACACTCCCACTAATAGCAGAATTCATTAGAAAGAATACCGATTACTGTCATCCTGCATCCTGATACAAGTTGACAGAAACAAATGCATCTTCCCAACGGACCGCAGAAATGCATTTGCTTATATAGTATGGATTGATCATCCGGTATAAATTTATGTATTTTTATCCATATGAAACAGATTTAGGAACTTTCTAAATAATATTGAAAATATTGGAATGACATGGGCTTTTAGGTGCTTAATGTATTGCTTTGAAGAAACACGTATGTGAATATATAAACCATTCAGAGCAAGACAAAGCACAGGCCAGTGAATCTCACTCTGCTCTGTATCATCTATCTGCACAGTAACCATACTATTCTCCAGACCGTTCTTTGTTCCTTCTACAAGTCATTTTTAAAAGATCAACTTGTTTTGCAAAGCAGAAGGTGTAAGGAATAAAACAAAATTCAACATACATCCTAATAGTTAGCATCTATTTCCCATTCATCTTTCCATGCTTTGGCACTAAATTGTAAGCTCTCTAGAATAGAAAATATCTTGGTATCTGTACCTTGCTCAGTTTCAAGAGCATCCTTGGCAACTGTGAAACAGTAAATCCTGTTTCTTCAGTAAATCCTGAACCTGACATAAAAAGACATAAAAGAGATGGATAGAAAACCACAGTAAATGTTAACTGAGTCTACTTTATACTCCACATTATATATAGGCACTTAGGGTCATATATACACCATCTGGGAGGTCACATAAGTCTCTGATATGATTTTTCTTACTGTCTAGCTCTAGGTCTTCACAGCTGACAGCAACCAGTGAAATTAAGCAGTTGGAAACAAGCAGGCCATTTAAACATGGCCTTCACATCTTAAGGAATGAAGTCATTATTGGACAGAAAAATTGCATGGGTGCAGTTCTGAGGGTTTTTTTCTAAATATATGCCAAGGATTAATCACTTATTTTAGCATAGGGAAACTGAAATGTTCCCTCAGTTCTAAACAACAGTAGCTTTTGGACCCTGCTTTGTTGGGATTTTTTTTGTTTTATTTTTGGATAATCGATTATTATAAACTTAAGAAAGAGGAAAAAATACAAATGCAGTTAAAAAGATTAATAGCTTCATCTAATGAATGCCACTTTTAAGAAGTGAACTTACACTGAGCAGAAGCTGAGCAATTACCTGAATAGAAATGGAGTGTTTGCCACTCTTCGTGAACTCATTTCCTGAATTCTATGTTTTAGTGTATTTGTGTATAGGATTTTGTTCAGAATGTTTCCTGTTAGAAGATTACTGGTCTTCACTGCCAGTTGTGCTGTTTACAATCCTCCAATTCAATACCACCAGGAAGACATACTTTACAATCAGTCTAATGAACAATCAAACCAGATATTTGAAGCAGCTTTTTTCCCTTGATTGAGCCAAGCTTTACTCTCAAACTATTCCATGCTGTCTATCTTTGATAACAGGACTGAGCCAACAGAACATCTTTGTACAAGATTTTCCATCAGTCTAGAGTCCTAATCTCGTGCCAATGTGTGTAATCAAAATCTTCTATGTTTCTTTCTATTAGAGGCAATGTGAAAATAATTCTGCCCGAGTAGCTGTTTTAGGAAATGTAAGTTTAATTGACTTCAAGAACCCTTGACAAAAGGGTTCATAAAAATATGGAACATTTTCTGCTGCATACACATCACACACATGTACAGGGGATTTTAAATATTGCCTTCTTTATTGTTTTAATGCAAATTATTTCTTTTTTCCTTACCACCCTTCCCCGCAAAAGACTGAAAATGCTGCAGCTTGGTCTACATTAAAAGCCAACAAATATTCCAGTACTGCCAGTTAGCTCAACCACACAAAGTACCTCTTCTTTCTTTCTTTAATTTACCCCTGAATAGCAATTCTTTGCCTCCCACATTAAAATACCCCAGCAGGGAACGCAGTTTTCAACTAAACTAATCCATAGCACTATAAATTACACTATACCAACTCACAACCTACCTAACAGAGGCTTAAAATTTAACATTTAGTACAAATACAACTTAATTCCTGTATAAAATCTTTGTTACAAAGGCACAGAAAAAAAAAATTAACCGGAATGGTGGCAGAGGAAGGTGTTGTTTCTGTTTAAACTATCCTGCTACAGTTTCATAGCTACTAGTTTCTCCAAAATTGGTGACTATGGTGAATGTTTGGAATATATATATCTCATCAGATTTGTCACAGCAATAAAATCTTGCTCTACAGAACAAGCCCTGAGAAAACAATGAGTCCTGTAAGCCTTACTCAGTATAATTTTTCAGCAATCAATTATTACAGTATTACTAGCAGCAAAACTGGGTGAGAAGCACTACAAACCACACAGGAGAGTGGCTTTGTGCTGGAGAAATTGCAGCCTCGGAGCCAGCAAGATATTATTCACTGCTTTGTGCTCTAGGCATCCAGTCTTCATACTTGCCATCTTCCCCTTGGGAGAAGGAAGAAATGTAGCTGTGGATGCCAACACCTTGTACCCACCATGCAAATAATTCATCCCTGCTCACAGGGTTCATGGAAGCCTTTCTAATTTTCTACCACTCATTTTAAACAAAAGAATTTGCTGAATAAAAAACCAAGGTGCCACCAAGAAGCATCTTCAAACCAAAGGCAATCGTACTGTGGTGCACTTATTTCTGCCTTATTCATTCCATTTGAAAATAGAATTACTTTTGCTCTTTTGCAACTGTTTACGCATTTTAATCAAAGGATCCTATTTTTCCTTTTGACTACTGCCTGTTCTTGTACCACCACGAATCACATAACAGGAAGATGAACACATCTCATTTTTTGCTCCAGTCTTACACAAAATAGTTGTAAGAAGTGGTGAGATTAGTAACATTTACTCAAACTCCCATCCAGACAACACAAGCTTACACTATCACACTACTACATTAACACTTGCAGAGTGAGTGAAAACGGAGCCTGCTCTGTGTGACTGGAGACCCACTGCAGCTTGAAGATGTCATGATGGAAAGGGGAAAAAAAAAGAAGCTAATCAAAGCTTATTCCCATTTGTTTTGAATATATGATTACTGAACACAAATGAAACCCGGAAAGGACTTAATTCAGCAATCAAAATCAATTTTGGTTTGCTTCGCATATTACATGAACCTGCCTGTCCACTTCTAAGAGACTTCCTAACCTGTTTATACTCCAGGAACAAGTGATTTTTCATAAGCTTTCTAAATGCTCCGTGTTATAAATTCAGTTCCGCAGGACTGACTAGGCACTCCAGGAGAGAGATACTGCAGTGATGTGAGGTACCAGTGACCAAAGCGCTTTGTCATGCTATGCAAGGCCCTGCAAGTTCTTTTTAATTGTACTAACACCCAGCACTTAACATATAAAAAAAAGTGACATGGCAACTTATACTTTCAAAGGAAAATGAGGTCTTTTTTTTTTTTTTACAAGGTAACCGTGGTATAAACTTTATACTCCCATGGGACCATGAAAGGTTATGGTTTCATTTTGAATGGAATCTAATTTCACCTGGTTAAATCTTTACTGGAAAGAATTATTTCACATATGAGACTACTACTGATCTCTATGTGTAACCCTCAGAGAATGCCAAATTCCAAGATAAACTTCTGTTTTTGCTACCTGAATCATACGTGGTGGCAAACCACATTTTAAATAAACCTTGTGTTAGAACCTTAAAAATGTGAACCACAAGCAATAAATTAAATAAATACAGCGAGATGATCCCAAGAGAATTCCTCACACACCACAGGCTCCGAGTGCTTTTAAAGGGGTAGAAGGTTATCTAAAGAAAGACTGGGTAAATTCTTGCACTATTACACTATACAGGGAATAGCTTCTTTCTTTCTTTCTTTCTTTCTTTCTCCCTTCCTTTCTCCCTTCCTTTCTTTCCTTCCTCCCTCCCTCCCTCCCTCCCTCCCTCCCTCCCTCCCTCCCTTCCTTCCTTCCTTCCTTCCTTCCTTCCTTCCTTCCTTCCTTCCTTCCTTCCTTCCTTCCTTCCTTCCTTCCTTCCTTCCTTCCTTCCTTCCTTCCTTCCTTCCTTCCTTCCTTCCTTCCTTCCTTCCTTCCTTCCTTCTTTCCTTCAAATAAATGGTATGTACCTCTTTAGAACATAAAAATCTTTGAAAAGTACAGAAGGGAGGGAATATAAGGAAAACAGATCTACCAAAAACATGTAAAAACTACGCAGCTGGTATTATACACAGTTACATGTGTGACTAGCTCTAACCAGAGCAGCAACACCCTCAAGACAAGAACAGGGTATGTGAGGACCATGACAATCGTACGTCAAAATTGAAAGCAAAACTACTAGTCTCTTGGTGGAGCAGCTAACTGTAGCACAGATGACACAAAATATTCCTTTGCCACTTGTGATGCTTCCAAATCCTAGTTAGCATCTTGTCAAGATTCTCAGTTACCTGTTTAGATTCCTAGACAGGCTTTGCAACCCAGGGCACATAGGGCCTTCATTTATCCACCTGTAAAATCTGCATATGATTTTTCACTTCCTACAGATGTTTTTGAGGACTTCTAAATACATGTTAAAAAGCTAGAACTCTCTGAAAAAGCAGTATTCATATGCAAAGTAAGAAAGATTTGAATTATTGGTTTAAATCTTTGATGCCCTCAAATTCAGTGGGATTACGGTTACATTAAAATATTTCAATAAAACTGAATATATTGATGTTAGGAAGAGCATCTCTTTCAGTCTGAAGGAAGAGTCTGGTTGTCAGTAATCAGATTTCAACTGCAATGAATAAAAAGAGAAAAATCTGACGCTAAAATCTACATCCACAGTAAATATGCAAAGCAAGACACGTATATATGAAAGTTCTGACATGCAGAACACCTAAAAAGACTTCTGGTTCTTCACGGAAAAGGCAAGTAAATAACATGTGCTATATCCCTGTCAACTGAATTAAAAGTATTTCTTAGCATTTGCTTCTCATAATCATGAAGTCCTTTGTCCGTAACAATATCTTTGGTTGTGTCTGCTCTTATGCCCAGGGGAAGCCAGCATATTTGCATCTCTAGTAAGGTTTTTGCTATATTTAAGATGCTTTTTCCCAAACCTGTGTACACCTGTGTTCTCTCACTGTACACATCTTAAATCATTTGATCAGATTATAGTACTACTCTTTTTGCAACTCTTCAACAGAAAAAAGAAAATTACAAGCCTTACATTGCAGATGGAGTGAATTACATTTTGAAATATACAGAATAATACTAAGAAATTTTGAGTCTTAATCAGTAAAGTCTTCCTCCTAGGATAAACCAATATGCGGATGAGGGCCATACAATTATATCCTTTAGTAAGAAATAAGATAGACATAAAAAAAGGGCTTGTTTTCATCTCCAAATAAAAACATTTTTATAGAAAAAAACACAGAAAAATAAATTTAGGCTTGCAGGAACCAAATAATAGTTGTAAATACTAGAAATGGAAGCTTTTCCTAGACTTCTTCTTGTTCCAGTTACAGTGACTCCTCCATTGCTTGAGTTCCACTGTACTTTGTGACCACAGTTTGCACTAACTTCTTAAACAGTTTGTATTCTGTAAATATCTGTAAATACTATGCTTAATTTATAAAATCTTTTGATTCTATGTCTTCAGTATGTACTCTCTGCTCTGAAATAAGCCCTAATAATTTGAATAAAGTAATTACAGAAATAATTATTTATAAATTCAGGCTGACAAGCCTTACACTTAAGCCTCTATATTGCATGCACAATCTACATAGATAGCAGTGGTATCCACATGTGGCTCCCTTGAAGATTTGAGCAATGCATTGATGAGCATCATTTCTAAATATGAATTGGGATTACTCTTTTTTTTCCCAGTATAAAGTACAAATTATGAAAAGTAGAATTTGCAACTTAACTTGTTCTTCATATTCTTGACTGACAAATTATCTCTAATTTGTACCTTAGGAAACTGCCAGATATTATACTGCAGTTAAAGCATCACAATACCATTAAGGTTACTGGATAATTTTATTTTACTTACTATCTCAAAAAATTTGAAGAATTTTAAAAACAAATCTTTGTAACATAAAAAAAGAAATGGGTCAACTATGAGCCACAATTGGCTGTTACCATCTTTAAATAACATTAGCCTGAAGAAGCATTGGGCTTGTTTTTGTATGTCTCAGATTGGAAAATATCCTGCTAGGAAGCCAGATAAACTTGAATTTGGGCACTTCACTGACCAATTAATTTTGCTGAATTTTTACTTTCTGCTAAAGAACATCATTTTCTCATCAAATGATTACACAGATTATTTAAAGAAATCTTGTTCCACAGATCCTAGCTCAGTTCTTTACTGATCTCACATCTACACTACTTACACTTAGCTTAATATATCTAAGTCACATGTGTAAATTTCCATTAAAAAATTTAATCCTTGAATAAATTGACAAAGTAGTGTTCTGTGTCTGTATATATAAATGCAATTCAACGCCTTCTCCTGTCCTCCCACCCATGCAAAATGCATGAGAAAGAAATTAGAGCAAAAGGAATATGCTAAATTTTTTTTTATTTGCATTCTTTGCAGTATTATTGCTCATATCTAAGAATATTTTCATTCCAAAGTGTTCGGGTATTGCTACATAATTAGTCCCATAATCTTAAAGTCCACAAATCTAAACTATATGAAGCAATATAATCCTTTCATTTTTTCTGATTCATTTAATTAAGATGCTCTTAACTTTAAGCCACAATGATACTACCTTGCCATATTTTAAAATCTTAGTAGACAAAGACAGAATGTTAAATATACATGATTGCAGAGTAAGACAAATACTGAATGGTAGTAGTTAAGATATAATTCCTACTATGTGAGAAAAATACTGCATTTCCAAGAAACACTGAAGCACATTGCTAACCTTCAATTCCTCATTTCTGCTTCGGAAAGCAAAAAGAAAGCAAAAGAAAAACTTAGATGAACGCAGTCAGTTAAGAGGTATTACTTTTTCTTTCAATTTAGCGTCTTTTATCAGTTGACCAAAGATGCAGCAATATAAAGACAACATTATGTGCTTGATGGGTGGTTTGTAACTGCTCTTTCATTGCCTGGCAAACATGAAGCATGCACCAATGACGTGCAAAACTTGCAAATGGAAAACACTGCTAAATACTCTTTAGTGTGTTAAAGCAAGAACCATGGGATATGATTTTATACCTTAAAATATTTACACTAGTAGTAAAGAGTAAAATCGTCCTGCAGGTCTGTGCAGGAGAGCTCTGAAGTAAGGATTCAGTCATGCATTTGCGAAGGTGATCACAATCTGTCATTTGATCTCATGGCCAAATAGAAAAGCATAGCATGCTCTCACGGGGCATACATCCATATTTGTGATGCAGCATTTCCAACAAGTGAAGGGATTTAGAGGTTAAATTTTTCTCCAACAGCAGGCTGGGTGATTTTCTTGGATTCCTTTTGTTAAGCAGCACAATATTGGAAATTATATTGGGCAGGACACCCAACGTACCATCTGCTAGAGATAAAGTCCTTTGCACTGGATCTAGATTTCAGTCAGCATAAGTTACTGAAGAAGTTTTACAAAAAATAGACTTGTAATAATGATTTTATATTATCCAACCCATGACTGACATACTGAAAAGAAATAAGAATCATTAGGCAGGAAAACTGCCTGAATCTTGATTAACAGCTGCCAAAAGTCTCCAGATAAAGTTCATAAGAGCAAGAAGAGAGCAGCGACAATTTAGAAAAATCATCAGTGAAACGGAACTCATTTGTTTTGCTTTTGTAATTTTTCAGGTAACTGGGAAGATCTAACACTTTCTTCTCAGATCTGTCGCTGTATTTTTAATTAGGTAAAGAACTCAAAAACATATTTCAACATCAACTGACATCACTTTGATTTCTGAACTCATTTTTGGGATCACAGAGAATCACATGCATCTTTCATCCTCAGACACACCATCACACTACTGAAGGCAGGTGACATGTCAAACACTGTGACCTGTACCACAATGCAGTTGCTTACAGAACAATTCACATGTACTAGAGGCAACAAAAAAAAAAGGGAAAAAGACAGAACTGAAGTTCGGCATGGTTGGTATTAGGATATTACTAATTATGATAAAGTCAAGAAAAGAGTCATTCCTCAGATTCAGGGATACTAGAGCTCTGACTCTAGCTATATTAGAAATATTTTGCATATTACAAAAAAAATCTAATGTTCTTGTGTTTTTTTTTAGAATTTGCCTCACAGGAATCAAAACAAAAATATCAAGATCATCCCAGGTTCTAAGCACTAGATTTGGAGGTTTGCAGCCTGAGAGTGACTCAGCCCAGGCTCTGTCACATTCCTGTTTTCAGAGAAATACTTTTGTACTGCAATTCAATCATTTGTTTTTCTTGTATGATCAATACTAAAGGCAATAACATTATATTTCAGGCTAATATTGTCAGACTATCTCAAAATAAAACTATTTTAAGTACCTACAGTTGGCAATGGGATTTTTGATTGCAGTATACTGCACTCCAAAAAAGCAGAGAAGCAGAATGCAACTCTGTAAACAGTTCCCCAAAATATTTATTTCTTTTACTAAAAGAATAAATAGAACAGGTTTGTACATTTAAGAAATCATGATGCCATCAAGACACAATCTCCTATTTACCGAGTTAAACAGAAATCCTTCTAATCACAGGAAATGTTTTTGCAGTCTGTTTGTGTCTATACTGTGTCAGATAGCTTATTATCTGTTGAACATTACAGATAAAATGAGGAAATTACTATTTTCAAAACCAATTTAGCACCAACTTTGAAAAAAAGATCAGGTTTTGAAGAAAATGTCACCAATCATATTGCAGCCCTGAGGTAATTCTGTTTGTTATTGATGAAAGCTCATGTGGAAATATTCAAAAGCCAAGAGAGCAATATTTATGC